>NC_056735.1:385867807-385919507 GCF_019279795.1 Protopterus annectens | reverse complement strand
CAGATGTGTCCAGGCACCGGAACCATGACTTGAGCAGCCCAAACACACGCCCGATTACATTTTGTGTTTGTGCGTGTGCCTCATTATGGTGTTCTTGTACAGGTGTGTGTGCGTTTCTGATGGGTGTCATCAGCCACGGCTCCAGTGCGTAGCCAGCATCCCCCACTAAGTGACCATGTGGGATGTCCCCATTGGCAAATGTCTGGTACAGCTGCGTCAGATGCCAGATATGGGAATCATGGTAGCTTCCAGGGCAGCCAGCACACACATTCGTTATTATGCCCTGGGCATCACACATGACCTGGCAGTTGATGGAGGGGAAGCCCTTGCGGTTAATGTAGGCCCTACCCCACTCACCAGCTGGTGCCTTGATGCGTATATGCGTGCAGTCTATTGCACCCACTACCTCAGGGCATTCCGCTATTTGCTGGAAGAGATGCATATTGCTGGCCAATGCCTCACGGGAATTGGGGAAATATACATGATCTCTGACATGTGCTGACATGGCATCCAGGAACTGGTGCAGTACCCTGGATGCTGATGCCTGTGAGATCCCCATCATATCACCAGTTGGTCTCTGGAAGGTACCTGTTGCTAGTATTCTTAGGCCAACACATACCTTGGTTTCCACTGGGATGGGTTCCCCTCTGTTGGTACTGTGTGTGAGGTGTGGCCTGCACAGCTCAACAATTTGCTGCAGGAGGTCTCTGTCCACTCTGTAGTGCTCCACTATCTCCAGCTCATGTAACCCCTGGTAGGTGAACCTGGGCCTGTACACTCTTCTCCATCTCCTCACTGTGGGTTGTCTGGCAGCATTTGCATTGTCACCACCCTCAGCAAGTCGCCTATGTCTCCTTATAACAGCTATGGCAGCCCCTTGCATGTTTGGTCTGAGTGAAGCTTTTTCAGTTTTCACTTCTAATAGCTTACTTCTGTTTTGCAGTGTCTCTTGAGAGAAACATACTGCACTGCTGTTTGCAGAGTTTTATGTGCTGGGCTGGGCTAGTATTCTGCCTGTGTAATTGCCTGCTTCTAATTGTTTTCACCTGCTAGCTCTACCAGTATTCCCTGCTAGCTTCCTAGTATTTCTCCTGCTTCCTTTTTCCTTTCTGTTTCCTCAGGAGGGAGCAACGCACATACCAGCGAAAACTCACTCACAGTGGCTGACACACACGCACAGATGCTTACACGGACTAGAATCTGCTTATTCGGGTTAAAACACGCACACACCAGTGCAAACAGGCTTACAAGTTATTACACAGGCTCCTACATGCTTACTCTGCCTTAGACACGTGCACTCGCACTTACACGCACGTACTCTGGGCAGGATTCACGAAGCCTTCATGTAAAAGTTACAAAGCTTACATGGAGGCTGCAGTTAAATGGTGTGATGTCAGCATGCCATGCATATGCATGAGGGCATGCTGAATCACACCTAAGGCTTACACGGTCCGTGGAAGACAGTAGGGGGTGTGTCCGTAGGCCGAGCCCTGCAAATGGACATGCCCCCATAAGAGTAAAAGTCCCAAAAGTAAACCCCCACGACAGAGCCCGTGTAAATGTGAATAAATACAACACAACACATGCCCTAACAGACTACAAACATAAAATGTACAAATGAACATCTTATAATTTTTTTTTAAATTGTAATGATGTTTGCCGTGAGTGTGCTTGTTTGCGTAGGCGTGCCCGTAGCTTAGCTACAGTTAGCAGTCAGTGGAAAAGCATATAAGAACTAAATATGCAAAGTATGCCATGAAGAAGTAGCGTAGCGGTAGAGACGTCGGCTGAAAAGCAAGCAGTCATGGTTCGGACCCCCCAACATCAATTTTTTATTTTAAGTGAAATAAGCACGAAACAATTCCCTGACATATATGTACACATATAAAATTATATTTTATGTAAAATGTGTAATGAAATGGGCCATGTATTTTGAAGAAATTTGAGATAACAAAATAATAAAAAATGTCAGATGTGCCCATAGCTGAGCTACAGTTTAACAAATTGAGTGCATCTGCACATAGGTGAGCAGTGTTTTAACAGGTATAAAATGAGTGCCCGTAGGTGAGCACTGGTTTGACAGGTGTAAAATGAGTGCCCATAGGTAAGCAGTGGTTTAACATGCTGAAACTGTGTGTGCATAGCTGAGCTGAGCATAATATGCGTGCTGACAGCCAAATGACGCATAAACCAGCGTAACCCGTTTACGCGGAGCTGCGTACCGTGCCAACAAGCTAACTGACAGGCAACGTTGAGCAAGCTGTAACAAAACTGCCTTTACACAGACACATCTCCTAGCCTTTGCAGACAGTCATAAAATATAAAAAGCAGTGGCCAGGTTCGAACCCAGAATATCATGTCCCATAGTCAAGGTACTGAACCACTAAGCCATAACAGTTGCATTTAGAAATGCAGTAATAGCATATATATAGGAATGAATAGAAAGAGGAGCATGACAAAGCAGGTTTTGTGAAGCTGATACAATTCCAAAATGGCCAATCACAGATAAGTGTGGGAAAAACAGCATATATAAACCCCATAGGTGGGAATACACAGCATAACCGATTGTAGAACCGACTTGCAGCCAGAATGTCAGGTGTAGGTGAGGGTAGTTGCTTCCGAGCACAGAGGTGGGGCATTGAGGAGTCCAAATATATGGTTTGGCTCCTTGTCCACAATCATGAGGCCCAACTCATGCAGGGCCAGGTCCTGTGGGGAGCATATAGGGCTGAGGCGTGGGACCGGTTGGCTCATGATCTCACCAGTGCCACAGGGATACCAAGGACTGGTGAGCAGGTCTGTCACCACCATGCGGACCTGAAGAGATGCAAGCAGGACCAACTGAACCGTTGGATCCAGGAGGCCCGGCAAATGCCCAACGCCCCACTACTGAGTAAGTTACATGTAATTATTTATGTAAGAAATTAACCTAGCTGATATTATGGAGATGTGTATTCCAATATTACTTTATTTATATTACAGCTGCAGGTGTCCGTTCTGCGAACCATAGATCCTATGGTGATAGGCTGGCATGGTTGCGCCACCAGGCAGGTTAGTAATTCTCTCCCTGTAACTGTAAATAAATATATAAGTATGACAGTTAGCAAAAGAGTGCAGTGTAGTCACTAATTAATAAAATGTGCAATTAACAGTGTAAGAGGATTTGCAAGTAGTGCTTGATAACAAAAGTGTGGTGCAGTCTGTAATCCAAACATAAAAATGAAACAAGTCTGAAATAAAGATGTCCCACCTGTAATATAATAGTACATAACCTGCATCAGGCTGAAAAGTACAGCTGCAGAAGCTGAGTAAAACACATGTGTGAAATATATCCCTGTTGACATACAGAAACATGACAGAAGTGAGACTGTTGGAAAGGATTGTTAGAACTACAGGTAAAACATGTCAATAAAGCCTAGAATTAAGTACCATCCTGAATTGTAAAAATAAAACAAGTGAGAGAGTGTGAGAAAGAGTTATGAATCCACCAATAAAGTAGTAATAACTCCTGAATAAAGTATACTGCAGTCAGTACAGAAAGAAATTAATGTGACAAGCATAACCAAACAGTAACATGTGTTGAAAATGTAACTGCAGCTGGAATGTGTATCCCAAAATCTGGATATATTGCTCTCAGTCTGCAATATGAAGATAGTATGGTTGTCTGAAATACCAAACATCCACAGTTGTCTATAGCTATATAAAGCAAATGTAGCAGGATGATGTTAGCTGAGCAGAGCCAGATATGAATGTGTATAAATAAAAATGAAAATGTATACTGATGTAGCAGTAACATTCCTATCACCAACTTGTAGTAGTTATCACATAGGAAACTGTAGGCAGAACTGTAGTGTGTATATATCTGCAGCTATTAGAAATGTACAGCATATGTATTAGTATTTGAAGTTGTTCATTAAATTTTCTTCACCCTACCCTATAACCACATATAATCCATTCCACATTAAATTGGTATGTGCAATTACAATTAACACCCCTGGACATTTGTCCTGTTGGTTCATACATATTTGCATGTATGTTGATGCATCTGCCCTGTTCATACATCCAAACCTGATGGTCTGTTGCCATCAATCAACCCTGCATGTTGTTGGACTGTGTATTGCTGTTCAAAATATGCACGTGTTATGCTTGCTGTTCTATGGTTTGAATATCTGGGTGTTTGGTTAATGGGAATACTAATGCATGCTGTTATGACTAATTGTGAATGGTATTGTACGTTACTAACCCAAACTGTCATGACATAATGCAAAACATAGGATGACAGGGAAGGTGGCTTCCAGTGGACCCACCTCTCCCTCCTCAGCTGGCGAGTGTACCTGGCAGTAGTGTCCAGGCCAGACCCTCCTCAGGTGGCCCTGTGCCACCTGTGGGTGGAAGTGCTGCAGGGATGGGGCCCATCCCCCCTCAGCAAGCGTGGCTGGAGGAGGACATCCACTCACCCTCCGTAGTGTCCGGACTGTGGTGCGTAGGGAGATCCGGCACGCTGTGCTTGGGCCCCTATGCCAGCTTGAGGCATTGGTGGCACAACTAACGGGTGTGCCTACTGCCTGGCCTACACAGCCCCCAGCACAGCCCCATCCTGGGCCGTGAAGGCACAGTGGCAACTGCCCATGGGTGGGGATATCAGTGCCACTGTTGCCATCTGTGGGCTCATGGGCTCTAGATATCCAAACATCCGTCCCCGTCAATTGTGTAACCCCCCCACATGTGTCATACACCACCCCTGTATGAGTCTTGTTTGTCTTGTCTGTTAACCTACCCAACCTACCTCCCCAGCTATACCGACTTCCTGTACCTGACATACCACTCTCACCTGAAAAAAAAAAAAAAAAAGGGCACTCTGTACCCATAAAAAAATTATGCCCCATACATAGCTGCCCATTTTGCACACATGTTTGCTGGACATGGAAACTGTCAATTACAATTGGCTGTACAACAAGTATTATTGTTGTCCTTACACCTCTCTCAGGGGTGGAAGGTTTCAAATGTCACACCAAATTACAAATATATGCACAGCTGTTGCTGATGAAGAAATGGGCAGCTATGGGCCTTACCTACATCCCTCCTGCAAAACCCGAGCTTGTTTCCCTACTGTCTTACCCTCTTTGTGACCCCTTTTCACCACTTTCTTGTCTCCCCATTTTCATTTCTTTCAAAGAAAATAGCGTGGGTGTGTGCCAGAGTAAGCACTGTTAAGCAGTTGTAAGCGGGTGTGCGCAGAGCTGAACGCCAGTGCACATGTGTGAACTCCGTGCAAACCAGCGCTAACCCGGTTACAACTGCTTAAAAGTGCCTTAGTCACTCTGAATGACAAGTCCTGTAGTCTGCTCAAAAGCAAAATAAAATCCCACTGTCAGTCCTGAACCCAGGAGTCTGCATGACTTACCACTAAGCCACAACTGTTATATAAGAGCATTGTGCTACAAAAAAATATATCATGTAATAGTAGGAATTAATGTAAAGGGAATATAGGATGTGTAGTACACAAAGCATGTCATGTATATTTACTGTCAAATGTAGAGGATTTCTAGAATAGTAGTGTGTGAACAGAAACAGCCATGCTAGTTGGTAGCTAGTAGTTAAAAATGTCACTGTAGCACCTTGCAAGCCACACAAATACTCACAGCAGGATAATCACTGCCCATACCCCACAACCTCTTATAGCAACACATCCAGACTAAGTAATAAAAAATGTGGAGCAAAGGGCCAAAAACAGGGACACATTCCAAATAATGCTACAACAAACTTAGACAGTTCAGAGAGTAACAGGTTCTGCATTTTGTTGGATGTTTGGAAGGGTATGAAATCTGAAACTGAAATGTTTGTCACTATCGTCTGACTTGAGCCCAGAGTGAATTGCCAGAAAAAGCTGTTTATGAGATATTGACCAAAATATGAGGCAAAAATGTTGACAACCTGCAAATATCTGTACACTTGGTAGGTCTGACACTGCCATATTTGAATAGTTAAGAGCCTAGACATAGCAACAGTGACTGAGTTACAGGGATGTCCCACAGACTCCCTGTGAAATGTACAAACAGTAGGCAGAAAGGTGTTACAACACATGCAATGGTAACTATGAAGTACTGAAAGTATGCACCACTTGCACGGCAGAAATAGTGTAGTAATACATATGCTCATGCTATCCCACAGTCACAACTGCAGAATACCAGACAATTTAATGGGTGTACCCCACTGATATGTACCATTCCATGAGGCAGATAAAAGATGCACCTGAGAGTCTCCGAGGCCTGCTCAGCAGCATACTCAAATACCCTAATAGATGTCAAGGCCCACACAATGGCCAGACCACACTGCATGCAGTAACACCCTAGCAGATATAGCAAGCATTCCAAGGTGTGAATGTACATGGAAATTAGGAAAGCCACAGCAACTTACTACAGTCAAGACACCTAGCAGGCATACAAGTAGTGAATGTAAAGGGCAAATATTGAAGCCATAGCAACAAAGTGCAAGAGCCACTGCTATATACCAGTTACACCACATGTCCCACAGGAAAGCACACACACCCACATTAACGGTAGTAGTAGTCTTAGGTGTCAGTGTGCATACACACTTAGATCAGGAAACTGGAGAAATGAATGGAAAATTTTAATCTGCAACACAGCCAGAAATATGAGAGGGATACTAACCTTTACACTCACAGAACAGTGTCCACAGCATACCAGCATGGTCCCAGCCCTTAAACTCTGAAAATGCTACGCCTATCTCACATACCTTTTTATAGCACTGTCCTGGAATCACAGTGAGAACTGCAATCAGTACACAACTGGCTGCATGCAATTAGCAAATGCTGGCTAACAACTGGTGCAGAGGCCATCACATGGACATATGCAGATACCTACAAAAGCATGCTGTACTCCCAGTCCACACATGCAATACTTTCATTGCACCCTGTGGAGGTAGGAAGAGAGAGAGAGAGAGAGAGAGAGAGAAAGAAAAACAAACACAAACAAAATCAGTCATCAACAACCACTCGAAAGCTGACAACTGGCAACTGGAGCAGCAGGACACCAAACCAGATGGCAACGCAAGCAGCTGTGACAAACACAGGTAAAGTAAAGTAATACTTTAAAAGTCTACATACTGTGAACCCTCCATATGTGTCATTGGTCTGTATCCATATGTATATGAAGATGTGCATAGGACAGGGGACATACAGCAACTATCAGTGAAGGCTGTACATACATATGTACACACAAACCAAAAAAACAAACTGAATAAATAAATACAGGGCAGCAGACACCCAGGTAAAAACGAACTTCAAAAATGTATTAAGTAAGCGCTTTCGGAAAACGGTTAGTACCTTTCCTTCTTCAGACAACTTTAAAAACACATCACTTCCTATTTAAAGGAATTCAAATAAGTGAATTAATTAATTAGTTGGCAACATCTGCCATTCATCATTAAGTAATTTAAGAAACAATAACACCAAAAAACACAATAAACATTGCGTTTAAAATAAACTACAAAAAGCTCATGTTGGAAACAACAATCCCTTTAAAAATATATAAATGTTGTTAAAATCTAAAAATAACATAATAATAACCACCATTAGTTAATATCTTAAACAAAACTAAATGCATCAAATACATCAAAATAAGTACATCAAATTAAGAATGCTTCTAAAGAAAATGTGTATAAATATGTATACATATATAACTTGACTAAACCAAACCACATAAAATCTAAAGGACTTTCAATTCTCAAAGACTAAAGACCTATCTCTTTAAAGCTAGAAGTTTAAGTAAACACTTAATAGAAACTGTCTCAATGAGACCTGGGGGAATATATGAGGCCGTCCTAATCTGCCATTTTAATTCCTCCAATTCCAGATCTAATTGCCAAGGGCCACCCCTTTCATCCACCCTAACCTGATGTAATACAGAAAATTTAAAGGAATTCTCAGGGAAGTCCATGACGTGCCTGGCCAAAGCATTAGTGTGGTCATTCTTCCCAATAGCATAAAGGTGTTCATAAATACGCTTTCTAACCTTCCTTTCGGTTTTCCCAATATAGAACGAATTACATTTCTGACAACAGGCACAGTAAGTCACCCGCTCAGAATCACATGAGAAATGCCTTTGGACCCTGTAACACACATCCCTTAATTCTACTTGCTTGTCCAAATTAAGGAATCTACATTGTTGGCATCTACCACATTTGACCATACCTTTATTTCTATTGGAAACAGAGCTATATTTTTTAAGGGATTGTTGTTTCCAACATGAGCTTTTTGTAGTTTATTTTAAATGCAATGTTTATTGTGTTTTTTGGTGTTATTGTTTCTTAAATTACTTAATGATGAATGGCAGATGTTGCCAACTAATTAATTAATTCACTTATTTGAATTCCTTTAAATATGAAGTGATGTGTTTTTAAAGTTGTCTGAAGAAGGAAAGGTACTAACCGTTTTCCGAAAGCGCTTACTTAATAAATTTTTGAAGTTCGTTTTTACCTGGGTGTCTGCTGCCCTGTATTTATTTATTCAGTTTGTTTTTTTGGTTTGTCGGTCTATATCATTATGTCAAGGGAGGCGGATACGCAGGGTACTCAAGTATCTTTGTTTTCCCCTAATGACAACATGGGGAGCTCTACTAATCCACCTGGAGAGGCGAATGCCACTGGGAACTTGATGGCCCTTTTGCAAGTCTTGATCAGGTTAGGGTGGATGAAAGGGGTGGCTCTTGGCAATTAGATCTGGAATTGGAGGAATTAAAATGGCAGATTAGGACGGCCTCATATATTCCCCCAGGTCTCAATGAGACAGTTTCTATTAAGTGTTTACTTAAACTTCTAGCTTTAAAGAGATAGGCCTTTAGTCTTTGAGAATTGAAAGTCCTTTAGATTTTATGTGGTTTGGTTTAGTCAAGTTATATATGTATACATATTTATACACATTTTCTTTAGAAGCATTCTTAATTTGATGTACTTATTTTGATGTATTTGATGCATTTAGTTTTGCTTAAGATATTAACTAATGGTGGTTATTATTATGTTATTTTTAGATTTTTAACAATATTTATATATTTTTTAAGGGATCGTTGTTTCCAACATGAGCTTTTTGTAGTTTATTTTAAACGCAATGTTTATTGTGTTTTTTGGTGTTATTGTTTCTTAAATTACTTAATGATGAATGGCAGATGTTGCCAACTAATTAATTAATTCACTTATTTGAATTCCTTTAAATAGGAAGTGATGTGTTTTTAAAGTTGTCTGAAAAAGGAAAGGTACTAACCGTTTTCCGAAAGCGCTTACTTAATAAATTTTTGAAGTTCGTTTTTACCTGGGTGTCTGCTGCCCTGTATTTATTTGTACATACATATGTATGTGAGGGCATCTATGTGCACATATCAATGTAGGTTGAATGTAGGTTGTAGTGCAATGTACAAAGTAGGTTTCACAGTTATGTATGTTTAGCAGTATGTTAGTGTGTGTATACAGTTTTGTAAACAAACATGTCGATATACCTATCTATCATATGGATACGTATGTATGTCAATATATGTATGTATGTATATATATATATATATATATATATATATATATATATATTTAATATGCATATATGTATACATACATAGAGAGGGATGTAAGAATACATAGACAGATGTAGATAGATAGAATATGTACAAACATATATATGTAATACACACATACAGATATAGATATATGTAGATACATATACATAGACAGACAGATCTGATGATCTACAGATATGACTGTATATGACAATCTCACACTCCCCCTGTCCCACCCCCTCTGTCACTCTCACCCCCTCTCTGTCACACCCCCCTCTCCATATCTATAGCAATATATGTACATTAATATATACATGTGTATATGTATACAGACATATATATATATATATATATATATATATATATATATATATATATATATATATATATAGACATATATATACATATATATATATATATATATATATATATATATATATATATATATATATATATATATATATAGAAAGAGAGAGAGAGATGTATATATATTCTGAGTGAGGCACATGTGTACAGATGTATTGCAACAGGTGCCTGGTGACAAAGGCATGGAGTGAACACCAGTGTCAAAACTGGAGTACCATACCCCATTTCAAATCACCTACACCAGTAACCACCAGATATGTGATTGGCTGCCCACCACTGCATGTGTCAGGGGTGAGAAGGGTCATAAATGTGTACAATAGTCCCCCCAATGATATTCACAGTGGCACACTATTCCTGGAATACCTGCACATGGTATGTGTCAGCAGACATGGTGTGTCAGCTATGGACATGTAGATCAGTGTACCCCTCCACACCACACAATGGCTGCCACGGTATGTGCCTCACATGACAGCTACAGATATGGAGAAGGACACAGTGACATGTACAACACTGTGACAATGCACTCAAACACATTACCAATGCACAGTGACTGACAACACCACAGAGTACACACATAATACCCACATAGAGGTTACCACTCCTGGATTTACATACTTAAGTCACACCCATGACAGATGTCCAACAACCATAGTAACACCTCACACCAGCCACAACCTAAATGACTGCTGTGTGTCGTCCGTGACACTGCAGTAGAGAGCACATGGTGGAGGTACAGGTTCCTACCCACAGATAAGACATACCCTGCAATAAACCACACAGCATTAAGAAGCAGGACTCCCCATGAGTACATGTCACACACACCCCTGCTGAATGTTAGTCACATAGGTAATATGCCATATGAGTCACCCTGTGTATCTGTTTGACAGGAGCAGGTACCATCACATCACATGTGTCACAATGGTCAGGGTAGCAGAACAGTATGCTGCTGTAGTCCCAGGGGCAAAAGCATATTATATTGTATTGTATTGTAATGTATTGTATTGTGTTGTATTGTATTGGTATGTAGAGGTGCCTACTTCGTGGAGTGGAACCACTGCTGCTGTACACCAGTGTACAGGTACATATCCTGTAGTCAGGCTAGTGTTACATAGCACTTCTATATGTGTGTTTAGCTCCTCTTGGAGTTCATGTAGCATGCAACCGGGGATACCATCAGGTCCCATTCATGTTGTGTTTACTGCTTTTCTGAGGGCGGATCTCACCTGGACATCTGTGATGACAGGGAGGTTACAGTCAGCTGGGATAAGTATGTCTTAGTTTGGGGGAGAGGGAGGGGGGAAACTTGCACTGAACCTGTCTGCCACAATGTTGCCAACATCTGTGGGTTCAGTGAATTATATGTTGTTGTGTACTAACTATGAGCATATTGGAGGGTTTCTGACCATGTTGCTAACATAACTGAAGAAGGCCTTGTGGTTATCTGTAGTGTCCCCGTTGATTTCCCTCTCAAAGTTGCCCATGGATGTTTGTATGAGAGAAAATAGCTCCTTACTAGTGCTGATCAGACATGCCTTTCCTTTATGGAATTATGCTCTGTCTTGCAGTAGCTTCCATCTTTTGTTGTACAATCTCTTTATGGCTGGGTCCACCAGACAGGATGCTTTCCCTCTGTGGAGAGTGTCTTGGTCTTATATGGGATTGCATGATCCATGCATTCTCGGAGATGTCCGTAGAAATCATTTGTGAAGGGGTCAGCATTGTGGGTTGTGTCTTCCACTGGCCCAGTGGGCTTAAAGGATACCATGTCAGTGTTACTAAGTGTAAAGTTTGCATTTGAAATGTTATTCACTGTAGTCGTTTGTGCTGGTGGTGGAGGTCAGATATGTATATCCAGGGCAATTAGTTTGTGGTCAGCTCACAGTAGTTGATGATGTACCCCATACAGTACCTCGATACAAACCCTCAGAGTGAGGAGGTGCTTTGGACCTGAATCAGTGTTCTGACTGCTGGGGTTTGGTAGTATGTCGTATGGAGTGTGCCAGGTACTGTTGCACAGTTGTTGGCTGAGCACTGATACCTGGCCATTTACATGTGTATCCACCAATAGACAGACAGATGCTATATATGTGAGATATGTTGTATCGCAATAGTCGAGTAGCATGTGTATTATGTGTGCCAACTTCTGCTGACATATTTTGCTGATATCATGTTATTTCCTTTTTCAGGACCATGGCTCACCAGCACAATCCAGCGTACTCTGCAGCTGAGGATGAGGAGATACACCAGAGCCTGGTGTGGGATTATGCAATACTCTTTTCCCACACCAGCCAGAATCAGCAGGAGAGGGCTACACTGTGGCAAGACCTGGTCCATCGGGTAAATGACATAGGCACGC
Source organism: Protopterus annectens (assembly GCF_019279795.1). Taxonomy (NCBI): domain Eukaryota; kingdom Metazoa; phylum Chordata; order Ceratodontiformes; family Protopteridae; genus Protopterus; species Protopterus annectens. The sequence goes on along the minus strand of NC_056735.1, from coordinate 385,907,225 downwards.
ATAATAGGACATATGAGCAGGTATGACATCACTGCAATGATTTAATCAGAAATGTCCGTCAACGTGCATCGGATATCCACAGGCAACAGGTTGCCACAGGTGGTGGGGTGGCTACACATCCCCCACTCACCAGACTGGAGGGACTACTCATAAGTGTTGTGGCTCCAGCCCGCCAACAACAACAACAGCAGCAGACCTGCATTATGATGGAGGCTGGAGCCACACAGCAGCAAGACTATGAGCACGCAGGTAATATGCCATATGTATAGTTGACTGTTGTGTACACTTGTAGTTAATGCATGTGTGAGGTGTGTCCTTGGTTTGTAGCTGTCATCATAGTATTTAATGTGCAAGTGTGATATTCTCAATATCAGCAGCTGACCTGTGAAAGGCGACTGTTGTACTACTGACCTGTATCATACTCAGTAACAATGGCACAGTTGTGCCCACTGACATTAATTTCTTCACTTCTGCAGGTGCCTCCGGTGTAACAGCAATGCAGCCTATCCATGCTGGTGAGTGTGTATTAACAATACCTTTAATAGTCTTGATAGTAATAGTAATATTAGGCTCACTGAGTAGTGCTCTGTGTATGCATGCAGGTGTGTCTGTGTCTGTGAGTTGATATCTCGTATACTGAGTAGTGTGCGAGTGTGCAACTGTGTGCATGTGTGCATGTGTGCACCTGTACATGTGTGAATGTGTGCATGTGTGCATGTGTGCACCTGTGCATGTGTGCCTGTGTGCATGTGTTCACCTGTGCATGTGTGTGTGTGCACGTGTGCATGTGTGCATGTGTGCATCACTGGTAACATTGTGTAGACATTGTAAACTGTGTTTCCTGTTTCCCTCCCACAGGTTCTGGTGCTGCTCTGGTGTCATGCAGCAGGGAACCTGAATCAGGTGCCATGGGTACTGATAATGATGACATCTATGTAATGGCACAGGAAGGTATGCCAGGGTCCGTCATTGGTCAGCCAATTGACAGTACACAGCTGTCAGCCCCATCAATGTGCACAGTTATCCTTCCAATACACCCTTTGTCACCAATGTCCCTAGGTGATGGACAGGATACAGTGGGCATTGACCAGGGTAATGTGGTATCTGTGGCACATGCTTCCCCACACAGCAGCCATGGGCATGGCCCTGAGATGGTACCACACAGACAGATGTCCAGGGGTTCTCGTGGGAGCATCGGTGGGCGTACTGCCCCTGTCAGACGTGCCCACAGAGGTCTTACAACCTCAGCTATGTTTCGGGCTGTCATGCAGGCACAGTCACGTATGGAATGGTACACCAGACAGGGTCTGAGGGAGATGACAGCATGTCACACAGCCATGACTGACAGTATGCGTGACATTGCGGCTGCCATCCGTAATTTCACCGATGTCATAGACAGACGTTGTGAGGACATATTAGATCGGTTCCACAACTACATGTCCATGAGCCAGGGCGATGGTGGATGGTTGAGGCATCGACGTGGGTGTATGCCAGCAACAGCAGCAGCTGGCAGTCATCACAGATTACAACAGGGCCAAGTCCGCCCCCATAATGCCAGCAGCAGCCCCAGCAATGCTGGGTCTGTGCTGTCATCAGACCACCCCAGGAGACCACATGCACGTGGCTCTGGACAGGCCTGACAGGGATCTGTGTCCAGTCAACGAACACCTGCTTCTGATGACAGTACCCAGTCTGGATTGGTACCGGATATGGTCCATAGCACTCCTGAAAGGCACAGGTACCGTGTCCGTGGCCAGAGACACTGATCTGTATGACCTGGCAGGTACAGTCTGTGGCTGTCCACAAACACCAGTATATGGCAGCCATGAGGTGGAACTGTGTGCATCCATACACACATGCGAATTGACAACACCTAGGACCACCGCATACATGCACACACTGCATCAACAATGCCCCATCTTGTACTGCTGTCCCTTACCAACACACATACACATACATGTCAATTGGTGGTATCAGTGGCAGACTCAGGCATACCAAGTTCACACCCTGTGCATATGATGAAACTGTGCCACCTCCTGCAATCTGTAACATCAGTGAAGGTACAGGTTAACATGTTGCTGATGCACAGGGTGACTACATAGATATGTAGTAATAGTATCATGTTGTTAACAGTATTGTGTGCTGATATAATTGTGGGTATATCCCAGCATGCCTGATGCAGTAAGGGTATGATTGTCTTGTACTGTTGTCTACACCCATGGTAAGTACCATAGTGTATCATCTGCACATGTTGGCATACTGGTGGTAAGGATGTCAACAGAAGGCTACATACATAGGTAGCACAGGGGATAAGGTAATGAAAGTATTGATACGCAATGATGGACATGTAAACTGCAAGTGATATGTTGCCCACACTGGACTCTGCAATGCGGATGTTTGAGGATGTTGATATGTGTGCAGTACTACATGACTGGTACAGGACACACAGAAGCACCCTAGCACTGCAAGCTCACATCTCATACCATGCTAGACAGCCCCAACACACAAAACTAACTTTCACAGGAGGGAGAGTCCCCATAAATGTCAGGGATACTGTGGTGGCAGGACAGGTAGCATTCATCCTACTAAGTATGGAACCACTGAGTGAAGGCTCAGTGTCTGTTATTTGACATGTGTATTACTGCAGGTATGAGCTCCTGGGTTTCCATCCAGTTATTGTACATCCTGACGGTACATGGTCTGTACACTTGTGTGCGCTGAGACTGGACCCTAGCCATCTGACCTGTGTATTTCCATGTACATGTGTATAGTGCCTGCATATTTGCACTGTTACCTATTGGAAGTGGTACAGCTTGTTTGGTGAACAATGGACTACATGAAGCCCTGCTTACTGTAGATTTGTTTGCATGCATGTTTGCTTGCAGTTACCCTGGAACACTGATCCCATCTGCAATGCAGAGTTACTGAGCTTCTGTGGACTCCTAGTGACATCTGCATAGCTTACTATATGTATGTCCATGACTCACTTGACAGAACGTCACTGTTTGTCCTTTTCGCATGTATGTTGCCTGTGACTCATTGCATATGACTTACCTGGCATTTGTACACATAAGCAGTCATATATGCCAGTGCTAACTAATCACAGGCACTACACCCTCACATACTCACCTTCTGTACCTTGTTCCCCATTGGCCCTATGTGCTGTTAATCACCATGGCAATCACAATACTATGGTAGCATGTGCAAAGGTCACTTGTCAGTCACCTCTATGGTACAGTTGTGGAATATGTGGGTCATGTGGCAATGTCACAGCTGCCACATGTACACAGTCAAACCTCTCCCCTACACATGGACGTACAACACATGTATGAGATGCAACCACATAGCCAAACTGGGGACTAAGCACTCTGAACCCAGTACTGGCATAACCTGTCAGGTGGCATGAAATACTACAGTGACTACAATACCAGTCTGATGTAGACCTACACTGACAGCAATCCAAACACGTGAACACACTGGGCCATTCGTGGAGCCTCCGAATAGCATCCTGCCTGAGCAGCAGACACCTCTGCAGCTGGCACACAGGCATACGTTAAGCCGGAACACAGCACGTGCAACACATAGCACACAAATCCTGTGTACCAAACAGTCACAGCCTGTACAGCTAGACAACACATCTGCTACAGTTGTGTTAGGTACCTTTATTGTCCGGTACAGTGAGGTCCAGCTCACCAGGCTGGACAAGGTGAAGGTCACAGTGATATGCCCGTGGGGCACTATGGTCCATCACATAACACAAGCATACAGGTCAGTCAGAGGCATGGACACATATGACTCAGTCATTGTCCATGCCACTGTGGCTGACCTGTGATGTACCTCCCTGGACTACATGATAGGGAACATGAAAGAGCTCTCTGAGCATGTGGCACAGGCTGGTATGACCCTGACCTTGGTTGGCATCATACCGTCACCAGGAATGCTGACATATTACTGAATGCTGATGAAATACTGTCGCTACAACACCCTAGCTGAAAGGTTCCTAGCATGTAGTCACTGCATTGCTATGGAAAAACTTGTTACCACTCCCACAACAGGTGAAAACATGCAGCACCTGTTCATCAACAACATGTAGACTATATGCCCCTGACCAGATGTGTATCCCTCACTGCTAGGATGATACCATATACATCTCACACTGTATATACACATACCACATGCAGCACCCACACAGAAGACCACAGTCATAATGTTATCCAGTGCAAATACCATGTATTCACATATGGCAGGCGTCAGACATGGGAACTATTGAAGGTCACAGGTACATATGTGTATTTGGCACACACATACATCATCTGTGTCCATTGCCATTACCGGTTTAATCGATGTCATGCATTATTGTGAACAACAACCCACCCACATGGGCATTCTGTGTGACAAAAACACACGTGGCATGTGTGGAATTCAAAGCCATAACTAACTGTGCTATGACAATAGTGAGAGGCGCAGTAGCAGAGCATGCTATTTGCGTTACTGGGAGATTTGCCCTCTTCTGCTGTACTTGTAGGGTGCTGACATCATCTCTGTGTAGAGATTGGAATATGCAGCAGCATGCAGCAGCTGCTGTGTTGTACTGGTTGGCAAAATGGTCAGTTTTTTTACACACCATTTCCACCCCCCACCTTTTTGCAGGATTCAAACCCTGACATAATTAGGTTATGAAATACAAGATGGATGCATTAGCAGAGCACGCTATTCGCATTATTAGGAAGTTTTTCTTCTCCGGCTGTACTTATAGGGTGCTGACATCATCAGTGTTTAGAAAGAGGAATGTGCATCCTGTAGTGTGTTCTCCTAGTTGTCAATACAAGATGGATGCATTAGCAGAGCCCGCTATTCGCATTTCTGGGAAGTTTTTCTTCTCCGGCTGTACTTATAGGGTGCTGACATCATCAGTGTTTAGAAAGAGGAATGTGCATCCTGTAGTGTGTTCTCCTAGTTGTCAATACAAGATGGATGCATTAGCAGAGCCCGCTATTCGCATTTCTGGGAAGTTTTTCTTCTCCGGCTGTACTTATAGGGTGCTGACATCATCAGTGTTTAGAAAGAGGAATGTGCATCCTGTAGTGTGTTCTCCTAGCTGTCAAAAGGGACATTTTTTTCATACAGAATTGCACACACACTACCCCCTCCTCCACACACACTGAGCATTTGCAGGATTCAAGCCCCTACCTAAGGATGTTATGACACTCGAGATAGATGCATTAGTGGAGCACGCTATTCGCATTACAGAGAGATTTTCCTTCTCCGGCTTTACTTATAGGGTGCTGACATCATCAGTGATTAGAAAGGGGAATGTGCATCCTGTAGTGTGTTTTCCCAGTTGCCAAAAGGGGCATTGCCCTCACACAGACTTGCACACACACCAACCCTACTCACTCACACTGAGCATTTGTAGGATTCAAACCCCTCCCTAACTATATTATGACACTTAAGGGAGACACATTAGCAGAGCACACTATTCGACTTACTGGGCACCTGCTCTGCACCTGCAGAATTTATAGGGTGCTGACATCATTATTTCTACAGAGGTATGTACATCTAGTACTACCTGTCAGGTGGGGGATAGCATATATATGCATTTGCAGCCACCTACTTCAGGGTCAGATATGCACATCGCACTGGCAGGTTATGTTCTATACCATGCTTTGTGACCACAGGACCTGTAATACACAACACAACCAGTTCGGATCACCCCTCCCACATCCAGGACACACACTTTGCTTCCCTGGGAACAGTGCCAAGATATGCAGGTGTTCACATACACCATTCCAGTTGTTAACATCAGGTACATATATATTGTGTGTGGGAACTACTCAGGCCTCTACAACATTACCCTGCAGCCACTACAATTTGTGAGTCCATGTGCTATGGCAGAACCACTCACCACAGCCACAAGGGGGAATACATATTGCACCTGACCATCTGCAACATTGGTTCTCACTGTTCCACACCAGAGGTAGACCACCATTGTTGATATCTGACCATACCCACCTTTCCCTGGACATCCATATCCCATCCCCACCCCCAGGCAAGGTTGTCACTGCAAACAAAGTGTATTTATCAAAAGCAGACTTTACACTTGTGAAGACTGGGGTGGAAGACTTCAAAGGACCCATGCTGGGGGAGTATACAGGCCACTCTGCATAATCCTTGACAATTGCATTCTATGAGCATGTGGAAGGTTTGCATTGATCATGCTATCCCAAATATACCCATGACTCCCCCACAACAGGACAACTGTCAGGTGTACACCAGCCATATATGAGCTGTCCAACAGACAGAGTGAGCTAATACATTGCACAGCAGTAGCCCACAGAGGGAGGACATCTCTGAACAGTACTGGCATGACACTTCAATCTCTCATAATCATCACAAGAAAGTGTTGACAGTGAAATTGTCCAGACAATGCAGATAAGGCTCCCCTCAGTCTGTTATTGATGCCCACTTACTGTTAGAGGCCCTCAGCAACCCTCTTCCAGCACACACCAACAACATGGATGTGGCTTAGCAAATTCAAACTCTGGGATCTCCACTGTGTCCCTGCTTGACGAAGGCACAGCACACTAGCCTCACATGGTGCCTTATGTGACCTACTTTACAGTGGCACAGTAGCCTACTGTACTGGGGAGGCAGACGCCAAGCACACTCTAGCTAAGCTGTCATTCCCTAGGTCAAACAGCCTAGTGCTGACCTCTACACCCATATGTTTAATTGTCAGATGCACAATATTTGTTGCTGATAGACTATTTGCAGGTCTTTATTGCCATAGCATTCCCTGTTTCTATGAACAACTTGTGTATCTGTGGAAGATGTTTGCATATGGGAGGGATCCACTATATCACGTATGTCTCTGTAGTCATTTAACTGTGTGCACTGGGCAGATTGCTGTAATGTGGTTGGTTCCTGGAATAACACGTACAAATACCAGATATGTGTGGCCAACTGCTAAACTGAGATTTGGCCTAAGTGTGTGAGCATGCCCAGTTCAGGCTTTCCATGGCATGTTGTCTGACATATGTCTCATTTATCAAAGTGTGCGAGCATGCCCAGTGTGAGCTTTCCATATGTTGAACTCTGCAGCCCACCACAATTGTGGATGAGTGTGAACTTCAACAATATCTCACGTTTATGGTTGTGTGTTGTGTGTCATGTTGTGTAGTTACTGTCCAACTGCTTTGTGTTTGAACACAACAGGGATTATACTGTGCCTGCAGGGTGTGCATGAGATACTTTGCATACAGTTGTCAACATCCTTTCATACTGACCTAACACTGTAGTACTGTATAGTGCACTGGTTCAGTACTTTCACTGTGGTGGACAGTATCCTGGGCTTTAGTCCTATCACTGCTTTACATTTTCATAGTGAGCACAACAGCCTGGTTAGGGGCCAGTTGTGCACATCTGACCATGTTGCATTATGTTCAGATATGAACTACTTAAACCAGGCTTGTCCAACATTGGTAGTGTATTCCACAACATAGGTGTACATTGGCAAACAGTAGCAATGTGCCCTAGGCCATTTCTAATGCTAGTCGGAGAGTGTTTTTGTCCTTCGACACACATTGTAAGTGGAGTTTGCTATGACATATGTCATGGTTAGTATACTGTGCCTCCGTCTACCCGTGACATAACAGTGATACCCAGGGTAAACCTACCATCTCCCATCCACTCATCAAGATTTCTCTTGAGAAGAGTCAATGAGTGACTCTCTGGCTAACCTGTACTGGGAATTTACTCAAGAGTGGGGGTGGCTTCTGTGTTATGGATCATTCAGTACAGCTTGTCCTATGTATGTCAGTGCTGGGGTTCAGGTCTCTCATGTGCATAGCTCACTGCCATTCAGATTGTACAAGGTGCAGCATGTTCATTGATTCCAGCTTGGACATGGCTTTATACATCAGGCACAGCTTGCCTCTGGGTGGGCAGTATGGCAGTGTGTGGAGCTGCAGTTTGTTTAATCAGGCAACACATGGCAACTGTTCAAGCTCTTTGATACTCCTGGTGAGGTACTTTTGGGAACTTTACAGTTGATGGAGGTGTCTGCTGAGGTACATCCCACAGGGGCTATTGTAGTAAATTGTAACGCTGATGAAGGATGACTGCAGAGCCACAATGACCTCCCCTTATCTAGATCTGACAACCTTCATGATTAGGTGGGTGTATGGTATGTTTCTGTAACCACTACAGCCACATGCTTGTCCAATGCAGGATATCTATCAACTTGTGTCCCCAGGTCTCTCATTACATGTTAAGTACTTAATGGGTTAACACCTATGTGGTAATTGGTGGGCACTTACTGTATATCCACAGGGGTTGACTATACACATTTCTGCAATTAGCTTGCTAACATGGCTACGGCACCAGTTGTCTGTTTCTATGTGGCCCTTTTGTGGGATGCTTGTGTCAGCTGGAGGGTCAGATATGGTGGCCAGTTTGTAGTCCTCTGCAAACATGTTCAGACACAGTCCTTCCTTGTTGGCCTGTACCTATGGGACATATATATACCAAACGAGGGAGGCCCCAGGACCAAGCCTTGTGGGATGCCAGTTATATCTGGTTTGTAGTCTGACATGGCTGCAGCATGTCTGACCATGTCAGTTCTATCCTTGGTCTGGTTTGCAACCCCTCTACTGACATAGGGGTTTATATTTAAGCTGGTGAGCTTATCTATAATGAACACGTGGGGTATTGTATGGAAGCCTTTGCAAGGTCCAGCTACGCTGTGTGGACCACATTGCCCTCATCAATGACCTTAATGACTGTTTCAAATGAGTCAAACATGTTTAAGGGGCAGGATCTGCACTTAAGAAAGCCACACTGGGTAGGGTCCGTTGTCAGTATGTCCCCAATATCTTTATGTCTTCGGTACATGCTGATCCTTTCCATAGCTGTGCAGACCAAGCTTGTCAGGATTCTGGGGTGGTAGTTTGCAGTATCCATTCAGGCAACACCTTTGTTGAGAAGGACCACTGTTGTTGTACACTGCTCTTTGGGTACATATCCTGTGGTAAGGCTGACATTGAGCAGTAGTTGTGATTTGGCATACCATTCTTCTTGGAGTCCATGTTGGACTCAGCCCAGGACACCATCTCATACCATTGCTGCTGTGTGTTTTGCTTTGTAGATGCTGGCTGTTACCTCAGCATCTGCAATGTCAGGGGGCCAGCAGTTTGCTGGGATAGATATTTTGCATGCTGGGGGGGGGGGGGTTGCACTGCACCTGTCAGGTTAGATGTTGGCAATATGTGTGTGTGTTTGGTATGTTGTTTGTAATATTTGAGTGATTCAGAGCATATCTCTGAATTCCCAACAAGGTTCCTACCATCAGTTAAGAAAGCCTTGTGATTACCCTTAGTGTCCTGTACAATTTGTATCTTCGTAGGTTCATAGGTTCATACTAGGCTATCCACACTAGGGCATTTATAAGCCTAGCCAGAGTGTGTGTGGCTTTTGCCACCCCTTGCCATGTGAATATTATGGTCATTTATGATTTACTTTACTGTGCCTCTGTCTGGACATGACACAGTGAAGACCCCCAGTGTACATCTACAATCATCAATCCACTTGGCAAGATTCCTGTTGAAGAGTGTCAGTGAGAGGCTCTGCCTAACATGGAGTAGGATTCTGTTCCAGGGTGTAGGGAGTCTCTGGGTTATGTATCTGTCCCTCCAGCACATCCTATTTCATTATGTGTTGAGGTTGACATCTGTCACTCTCACAGCTCTGATAGCTTTGGGTTTTCTGGGGTGGAGCATGTCCATTACTCCTGTGTTGGACATGGCCTTGTACAACAGGCATACAATGCCTCTGTGTAGGCAGTATGTGACTGCATTCAGCTGGGATGTCTACAGCCAGGCAGCATATGACATATATTTGAGACCCTTTATCTTCTTGGTGAGGTACCTTTGAGGTCTTTCTAACTGCTGCAGGTGTCAGGTAAGGTACATCCCAAATGAGGCATTGTACTAGATTATGGGTCTGATAAGAGAACAGTAAAGGTTCACAATGACCTCTGTTGACGTAGATGTGAATCTTTTCATGATACAGTGTCCAATATAGACAGTCTTCCTAGCCACATTGGCAATGTGAGTCACATAACAGGTTACTGTCCACTTGTGTCCCTAGGTCCCTGATTACTCCTTGCATACATAATGGTTTACCACCTATGTGGTAATTTGTGAGTACCTTGTTTGGTATTTGGTGAGACATTCATACTGTCCAGTGTCTTCAGGACGGCTGGGTGGGGTTCCTGTGTGTGAGAGTGTGGTCTGTAGCATGCTACAGACTGTACAGCAGTTTTGCCTACGGTTAGTTGCACATGGGTGGTCTTCGATGCTTCGTGCATTGTCAGTTACCTGGACGTATGGGTGTCTGTGCTGAATATGGATACACCCCCTCCTTTTATGTTTTGTTCCAGGTTTTGGGGCCATAACGCATGATATGAGGTATAACCTGGTAGTGCTGGTGTGCTGTCAGGAGGCTTGCTGCAGGTTTCTGTCACTGCATGGACATTTATTTATTTATTTATTTTACATTTGTTAACCGGGCTAGTCTGGCTGGATACATGTCCATTTTCAGCAGAGGCCCGAGGAGAAAAGCTCCACTATCATACTATAACTTTACAGTTTAAAAAGATACCAATACTAGAAATAACAATCAATCAAACAGTAAAACAAACGAAATAATGACAAAAGAAAAGTAAAGTAAAATTGAATATACAGTATTACCGGGCTTGTGTGGCTTGATATGTATATTTTCTACAGAGGGATGAGGAGGAAAGCTCCACTATCATACTAGAGACTATACAATTTAACAAAATACTAAAACAGAAAAGAATCAAACTTTGTGCAAAAGCAAGATACAAGTTAATATACAGAGTTAACTATGAGAGCAGGTAGTGTATCAGTCATCAGTCAGGATTCGAGCAAGGGCATAGCCAGTGATTTTGTAAATGATTTCTAATCTGTTTTTTAAAAAGGTGACATGAGGCTAGGGAGGTCAGTCCAGTGGGAAGTTTATTCCAATATGATCCGATAGTGTTTGCAAATAAGGAGTCACCTGCTTTATTATGAGATTTGATAGTAGTTACTAGGAGCTTGTTGGCTGAACGAAGTGAAGTAAGATTTTTATAAGGTGTGATAAGGTTGTTCAGTATGGGTGTGTTGGAGGGGTAATGTAGAATTTTAAAAGTGATGACTAATTGCTGCAGGAGTATTAGATTTGGAAGTTCTAGCCAGTTGAGTTTCTTTAAGTTAAGACAGTGATGCGTACGGAATGGAGAGCCAGTTGCAAATCTGGCAATGCTATGGTAGGCTAAACTTAGTTTCTGAAGGTTAGCTTTAGAAATGTTAATAAAGGAGGGAGAGGCATACAGTAGTGTGGAGATGAGGTGAGTTTGGGCAAGAGCTACTCGGGATGTGGCAGTAAGAAAGGGCTTAAGTCTGTAAAGGGCTCCTATCTTTTTATTTACTGTCTTGATAGTTAAATCAATGTGATAGTCAAAGTTTAGCTGATTGTCTATGGTGACACCTAGCAGTTTTGTGGAATAGTCAGGTTTGATGATAGTGCCATTGCAGGACACAATGGAAAAAGTGATTGGAGTGGATTTAAGGGTCGGGGTGAAGAGTAGAAGTTTGGTTTTTTTGGGATTTAGGAGGAGACAGATATGTTGAAACCATTTTTCTGCTGCTGTGAAAACCAATTGGGTAGAGGAGTGTAGTTCTACTGGGGATGGAGCAGAGCAGATGAGAATAGAATCATCAGCATACTGTATACAGGTGGATGTAGGGAGGGAAGTGGGTAGGTTATTTATAAATATAGAGAAAAGTAGGGGACCTAAGATGGACCCTTGTGGGATGCCTATAGTAACTGGGAGTTGAGAAGATAGATGGCTGTCCCAAAGGACTGCTTGTTTTCGATTTGTCAAGTATGAATCAAACCACTGTAGTGCTAGTGAGTCAAGTGACAGGGATTCTAAAGTGTGGAGGAGAAGTTGATGGTTGACCATATCGAATGCTTTCGAGAGGTCTAAGAATAGTGCAGAGGAGAACAGGTTATTGTTACGATTTTTGTTTATTATGTCAGTGAAGGAGAGAAGGGCAGTAGAAGTACTGTGGTAGGGCCTAAACCCATGTTGTGAGTCTACAAGCAAGTTGTTACTCAAGAGATGATGTAAGAGTTGATGGTGTCTGCAGCGTTCCATTATTTTGGATAGTGGAGATAGAAGGGCAATAGGCCGAAAGTTTGAGAGTTCGTTAGAGTTACCTCCTTTGTGGAGGGGAATGATATGGGAGATTTTCCAACAGGAAGGGATTTTGGATTCAGATATTGTTCTGTTTATTAAGATGGAGACTGGGTAGGCTAGTTCGATTGCAGCTAGTTGAAGATATTCAGCTGGTAATTTGTCGGCCGAAGGGGTGCAAGGTTTGAGTTTAGATAGTAATTTACGTATATAGATAGTGGAGACAGTATGGAACTTTAGTATGGGGGTGCTGTTTTGGGTAGGGGTTTTTTGGAGGGATAGGGGGGGAGTCATGGTGTTTGCCAGAGAGGTGACTGTTTGAGAGAAGAAGTCATTGAAAGTGTTGGCTATTATGTCGGGTTGGCTTTGAGCTAGGCTAGCTGGGGTAGGGGTTTTGGTATTCCCTGGATGGAGTAGTTTGTTTATTCCTGACCAAAATTGTTTGGGGTTTTGGTTTTGTTGATATTTAAAGTGATAGTTTTTTTTATCCAGATAGATAAGTTTCTTTGTTGTGTTTCTCAGGTGTTTCAAGTTCTGGTGGTCAGCAGGGTTTTTTGTGGATCTCCATTTATTCCATAATTTATTTCTAGCTCGCATATTTTGTTTAGTAGTTTTTGAGAGCCATGGGGCAGCCTTGGAGCTTAGTCTAATTAAGCGGGGTGGGGCATGATGGTGTAGAATTTGTAGGAAGGTATTGTTGAAATGGGTTACTGCTTCGTCTATTGGGAGGTATTTTAGAGTTGACCAGTTATATTCTTTGAGTTCATTTTGAAAGGATGCTAGGTTAAAATCTGTTTTGTTGTGTATGGTACGGTAGGTAGCTTGCTTGGGATTGATATATTTTTGTTTACAGATAAAGGTCAGGAGATGGTCACTGATATTGTCAGGGAGTATTCCTGTTTTATAGGAGAGGGGGTTGTTGTTAATTAGTATCCAATCTAGAATGGTTTGTTTGTGGGTTGATTTGTGTATTCTAGTAGGGGAGTTAATGGTTTGATGAAAGTTAAAGAGATTAAGGTGAATGGAGGGTTTGGGAGATATGCAGGAGTTCCAGTCAATATTGAAGTCCCCTAAGATTATGGTTTCTTGTGGAAAGTTACTGGAGACCCAGCTTAGGATATTTTCTAGTGTGTTGATGTTGTTGCCTGGAGGGATGTAAGAACATATGATATATATATAGCCTTGGTTTTATTAACTTGGAGCTTGGAACAGAGTATTTCAGCATTAGTTAGGGAGGGGGGCAAGGAATCTATTAATGCTACCTGTAGGTGGGATTTGTATAGAAGGGCCACTCCCCCGCCCTTTTTATTAAGACGATCCTGTCTTAAGGTGCTATAGCCTGGGGGAGTAAATTCGTTGTCTTTGGTACTAGGTTTAAGCCACGTTTCAGTGAGACAGAGAACGTCAAAGGCATAGAAATCAATTAAGGCATGAAGTTGTGTGATTTTGTTGTTGATGCTACGAATATTTAGGTGAGCAATACAGAGGGAGTCAGGGGAGAAAGGTGAAGTAGAACAGTTAGTAGTTAGGTTTGATTGGGTGTGGCTCATGAGAGTATTGGGGCCAGGGTTGGGGTGGATGTCACCATGTATTAATAATAATGTTTGTGGGACTTGAAATACTTTTAGGTTTTTGCAGGGTATTAGATAAAATCGTTTAGAGGTTTGGAATCTGTAGTGGTGTACTTTGTGGTAGAGAGGGGGAAGGTAGGGAGAGGTTGATAGTATATTAATATGTGTTTGTTCAAGTAGAGGAAGTGTAGACGTGGTGTGTTTGGCTAATACAGGAGGTTGGCTAAGCATAAGATATTCATAGGAGGTAAGAGTATGGTAATAGAGAAGGATATTAAGAAGAAGAAGTGAAAAGATTGTGTTAAGGTTTAAAGGCATGTTACTAGTGAGATGAGTTTAGCAAGTATAGGCCTGTGTGGTATAAATAGTAGAGTGAGGTGAGGTAGTAAGATAAGATTGTGGAGAGAGGGTGTGTTTGTAGGAGTTGGAGTATGGTATTGCACAGTGATGTGTACTGGAAATGGGATAGGTGGTTGGCTAATTGGGGGAGTGTCTAAGCAACTATAAAGGTAGGGCCCCTGGGGGTGGGTGGGAATTGGGGGTAGGGTGGGGAGCGGAGTGAGCATAGCGAACGGAGCGGGGAAGAGCAAGTGAGTCGATCAGTTGCAGAAAAACAATCAGGCAAGAAGAGAGAAGCAGGTGAAAAGGTAAGGGTGATCTCAAGAGTAGAAAGGTTGTGGAGACTGTATGGTAAGTGGGGGGTAGGTGATAGTAGAGGGTATGGTAGAGGAGTCAGGCGTGAGGGAAGTAGCAAGAGGCAAGGTCAAATATGGACTGGAAATGACAGTGTGTGTTGTAGTAGAATAGTCTAAAAAAAGGTTATAGGATCAGTAGTGTAAAGGGTGCCACCTAGTGGCCAGGACAGGAAGGATATCAGACAGAACAAGCAGGGAGTTTACCAAGACAAATAAACTCAGGGTAGAGAGAGAGGTTCCTCAAGGACAAAGCCGAGGAGAGGAGGGAAGGAGAAGGGATCTAAAGTCAAAATTGGAGGGGGGAGGGGCTGCTGGTTAACCTGGTAGGGGAGCAAATATGTCCTGGAGAGTAATGTTAAGCAGTACAAGATTAGGACATACTTTCCAAAACGGTCAACTCTGGGAAGTCAGTCTTATTTGGGAGGACGTAAAATCCTATTCAGGATTATGGTGCTTAAATATGATGTCCACGGAGCTTCTTTGGCTAGGGAAGGACAGGAACCCAGGTGTACAGTCTGATAATGTTATAGGTAGAGAGAGAAAAAAAGGGGAAAAAAAGTCAATTAGTCAATGAAGTGTGTACCACATAGCTAGTACATATGCCTTAAATCTAAGAACAGGTCAGTACATAGACTACTATAAGACACATTGTATTAAGCGGTTTAGTTAGACTGCTAATAAAACACAGTAGGGATTCCAATAACAACCTTGCAACAGTTACATGCTAAAATAACAATTAAGCAAGCGAGATCTACCACACTGTTTAAATAGGTTCCACTCTTCAATATGAGTAACAAGCAGTCAGCAGCTTCAAGAGAAATGGCAGGACACAACATTCATAGCCATGCATCTATAGCCAAATATTACAGGATCCCAAGGGGGATACAAGGTAGAATATAGCTTTGCTTCAATGTGTATAGGTCAAAATATTACATACTTTGTGTACATATGTACACAGAGCTAATAGGCATTTGTCAAGAGCATTATAAAAGAAACAGTGTGCAAAAACATTCCAGTAATAAACACTTAAAAATAAAAAAAAGTCTTAAACAGCTACAGTTTCCTGTGAACGCCAGCTAGAAGTTGTGGGAGACCACGTGGAGGCTAGTCTTAGGCAAGGAACGCTGTCGATAAGCTGCAGCAAAGGGGTAACGCTAACAACAGAGAGGTTGTAGGGGGTATCCACCGAGGTAATCAGAGTGAAAAAAATAAAACTACGACTGTGGTAAGCACGATGTAGGAAATACATGCGTGCGGCCTCATATATCGCGCTACAGTTGAAAAAAGCCCCCTCAGCATCCAAAAGCTTAGGCTACAGGTGTGGGCCAGGTAGGCAGATGGGATAGGGACTACCTCTGGGTCGCTTGCCAGTAAAGAAGGGAGGAAAGAAAAAAACAAAGCCTGCCAAGCGTAACCGCTGCTAGGTATAAGTAGTTACATAGGTGCTTTAGGAGCTGCACTATCCAACAAACAGGCTTAGAGAGAGCGGTATGCCGAACGCTTCCGCTGTGGCTGTTTGTTCTAACAAAAGCAACACTAAAAACAGATTGGCTTTTCCAAAGTTATACTAAATATTCAACTATGGTGCCAGTAAAACATCAATGGCTCTTAAGCGTCATTAAACAGTAGTATGCAATGCTTAGAGTGAGCGGTTAACGTATATGCTACCGCTATAGTTGTTTGCCTAATGTAAAGATAGGACATAGGCACGGGTACCGCTGGTAGTAAAATAAAGAAAATAGCAAATAAACTGCTTTAGCGACCATGCGTGATGGCTGGCTCAGGGCCAAACAGGAGTAGAAAAAGGGCTGATAACCCGCTTCCGTAAGTTCCTAGTGAACAAGTCTTTCCACGTGGTTCCCATCAGCAACGTAAAGTACAGTTCAACATTTCCAGGTATACAGAGCTAATCCGACAAAATTCGGACAACAGTAGTGGATACAAAGAGAAAAATAAAGGAATAAATGAAACAAAACACTTAAACAGTGCACCTAAGCCAAGTACTCACATGAGGGATATCTACTCCCAGCCCGAGGAGACACAGCAGCCCACAGAGGGATAGTCTATAGGGAGGAGTCGGCTAGGGGATGGGTGTATTTGTAGGATAGAAACGGAAATGAGGCTGGAGGGGGAGGAGACAGGTAGGGATAGTAGGAATAGGAGTGCAGGGCAGAAAAAACAACAACAAGTAAGTGGATCAGGAAGCTATAGGTGAGGATGGCAGGGATGGAAGGAAGTGTGGTAGAGTACGAGCTATAGGCAGACAAGAAATCGAGAGTAGAATACTGAGGGGGAGATGATGGTCAGAAGGAGGTGAGCGTAGTAAGAGGAGGGTAGGGAAGGCAAGTAAAAGAGTAAATCACAGTAGTATGAAAGGTAAGGAACAAGCAGGTCAAAAGAAAAGTCACAGAGAAAATACAGGTAAGACAGGGAGAGGGGGATCGAGAGTGGGAAAAGAGAATAGGAATATGCAGGTAGGCAAGTGAGATGATCAGTTGCAGAAAAACAATCAGGCAAGAAGAGAGAAGCAGGTGAAAAGGTAAGGGTGATCTCAAGAGTAGAAAGGTTGTGGAGACTGTATGGTAAGTGGGGGGTAGGTGATAGTAGAGGGTATGGTAGAGGAGTCAGGCGTGAGGGAAGTAGCAAGAGGCAAGGTCAAATATGGACTGGAAATGACAGTGTGTGTTGTAGTAGAATAGTCTAAAAAAAGGTTATAGGATCAGTAGTGTAAAGGGTGCCACCTAGTGGCCAGGACAGGAAGGATATCAGACAGAACAAGCAGGGAGTTTACCAAGACAAATAAACTCAGGGTAGAGAGAGAGGTTCCTCAAGGACAAAGCCGAGGAGAGGAGGGAAGGAGAAGGGATCTAAAGTCAAAATTGGAGGGGGGAGGGGCTGCTGGTTAACCTGGTAGGGGAGCAAATATGTCCTGGAGAGTAATGTTAAGCAGTACAAGATTAGGACATACTTTCCAAAACGGTCAACTCTGGGAAGTCAGTCTTATTTGGGAGGACGTAAAATCCTATTCAGGATTATGGTGCTTAAATATGATGTCCACGGGGCTTCTTTGGCTAGGGAAGGACAGGAACCCAGGTGTACAGTTTTCCAAAACGGTCAACTCTGGGAAGTCAGTCTTATTTGGGAGGACGTAAAATCCTATTCAGGATTATGGTGCTTAAATGTCATGTCCACGGGGCTTCTTTGGCTAGGGAAGGACAGGAACCCAGGTGTACAGTTTTCCAAAACGGTCAACTCTGGGAAGTCAGTCTTATTTGGGAGGATGTAAAATCCTATTCAGGATTATGGTGCTTAAATATGATGTCCACGGGGCTTCTTTGGCTAGGGAAGGACAGGAACCCAGGTGTACAGTTTTCCAAAACGGTCAACTCTGGGAAGTCAGTCTTATTTGGGAGGCGTAAAATCCTATTCAGGATTATGGTGCTTAAATATGATGTCCACGGGCTTCTTTGGCTAGGAAGGACAGGAACCCAGGTGTACAGTTTTCCAAACGGTCAACTCTGGGAAGTCAGTCTTATTTGGGAGGACGTAAAATCCTATTCAGGATTATGGTGCTTAAATATGATGTCCACGGGGCTTCTTTGGCTAGGGAAGGACAGGAACCCAGGTGTACAGTTTTCCAAAATGGTCAACTCTGGGAAGTCAGTCTTATTTGGGAGGACGTAAAATCCTATTCAGGATTATGGTGCTTAAATATGATGTCCACGGGCTTCTTTGGATAGGGAAGGACAGGAACCCAGGTGTACAGTTTTCCAAAGCGGTCAACTCTGGGAAGTCAGTCTTATTTGGGAGGCGTAAAATCCTATTCAGGATTATGGTGCTTAAATATGATGTCCACGGGGCTTCTTTGGCTAGGGAAGGACAGGAACCCAGGTGTACAGTTTTCCAAAACGGTCAACTCTGGGAAGTCAGTCTTATTTGGGAGGACGTAAAATCCTATTCAGGATTATGGTGCTTAAATATGATGTCCACGGGGCTTCTTTGGCTAGGGAAGGACAGGAACCCAGGTGTACAGTTTTCCAAAACGGTCAACTCTGGGAAGTCAGTCTTATTTGGGAGGACGTAAAATCCTATTCAGGATTATGGTGCTTAAATATGATGTCCACGGGGCTTCTTTGGATAGGGAAGGACAGGAACCCAGGTGTACAGTTTTCCAAAACGGTCAACTCTGGGAAGTCAGTCTTATTTGGGAGGACGTAAAATCCTATTCAGGATTATTGTGCTTAAATATGATGTCCACGGGGCTTCTTTGGCTAGGGAAGGACAGGAACCCAGGTGTACAGTTTTCCAAAACGGTCAACTCTGGGAAGTCAGTCTTATTTGGGAGGACGTAAAATCCTATTCAGGATTATGGTGCTTAAATATGATGTCCACGGGGCTTCTTTGGATAGGGAAGAACAGGAACCCAGGTGTACAGTTTTCCAAAACGGTCAACTCTGGGAAGTCAGTCTTATTTGGGAGGACGTAAAATCCTATTCAGGATTATGGTGCTTAAATATGATGTCCACGGGGCTTCTTTGGCTAGGGAAGGACAGGAACCCAGGTGTACAGTTTTCCAAAATGGTCAACTCTGGGAAGTCAGTCTTATTTGGGAGGACGTAAAATCCTATTCAGGATTATGGTGCTTAAATATGATGTCCACGGGGCTTCTTTGGCTAGGGAAGGACAGGAACCCAGGTGTACAGTATGAGGGATATCTACTCCCAGCCCGAGGAGACACAGCAGCCCACAGAGGGATCAATGTTCTCCATACTGGGGAGGGCCTTGGGAGCATGCATATTGAGGTTTACACATCTGGCATTGGTCAGCATTACCCTTATGTTTCTTTCCACTTATGTTTTCTAGGGTGGTGGGTTAGTCTTTTCAGCCTTGCCTATGAAAGGCTCTATGGAGGTGGCAAAAGCCTTATCCAATATCCAGACGCCCAGGGGTAACAGGTGCAAGCCATCATTGGAACAGCAGCATGGCTTGTCAAGCATGACATACCAAGCAGACAGACATTGGATCCCCTTGGAATGACACCAGTAATTGTGCCACTTGTTAAAGCTGACCATTCTGTGTTTGTACTGTGGCATCATTCTTGGTGAGAGTAGGATGCTGCAAATGGTCAGTGTCATACCGGCCTGGACTACATAATCGGAGATCTAATCTATGTTGCTTTTCATGTAGTCTGGGGAGGTACATCTCAGGTCATTCATGCCAGCATAGACAATGACTGCATCATATTTCTACTTGCTTTGGGGTGACCTGCGTACTTGTGTTATGTGGCGTATTGTAGCAGCCTACAGGCAGCTTACTGTAGCCTTTCCCTTGTTCAGTCTGGTAAGCGGGACAGCAGTGTGTATGACTATGGAGTCACCTATTACAACTGTATCAGGCATGTTGTTTCTCCTTCTGGCCTGTGACTGTTTGGCACACCAGCGTTGTGTATTATGTGTTGCATGTGCTATGTTTGGAGGTTGTGGTTGCTTGGGTGTCTGCTTTGGAGGCCTCTGTTGATGTGGTGTGTTTGTAATTAGGGCCTCCGGGAATGTTTTTCTGTGTTTATGTCTTTGGTTTGCAGTTGTAATAGGTCTATGTGGGACTGGGTTTGTTGTGTGTGCGGTTACCTTCTCCTACTGACTAGTTTTGACAGTACTGAGTTGAGGGAGCTCAGCCTCCGGTTTGGATAAATGGTTGCATCTCTCACATATATTTGTATTTCTTGGGGGGAGTTGAGGGTTGTCTGTGTACTTGGGGAAGATGTAACATTGCCTGAAGATTCACAGATTCAACTTGTTGTAGCTGGCCTTAGTGGATTGTATGTGTGGACATATTTTATTGCCATACTACTGATCTGTGATTACCTCCCTTTTTATGTTAGCTCTATCATGTAGTAGCTTCCTCATTCTCTTGCATGGTTTGGTAATGGCTGGAGTCCACCATGCCAGATGCCTGCGTGTATGGCATTGTGTCTTGGTTTTATTTGGGATTGCATAATCCATGCATTCCTGGCAGTGTTCATGGAATGCCTGTATAACAGGTTCTGAGGTGTGGCCCATATTTTGCACCTGCACAGGGCCTTTAATGGATTCCACATCAGTTTGGAGGAGTGCAACTTTTGCTTTACACATGTTTTTCACTGTGGTTTTCTGGCCAGGGACTGTGGTCAGGATGTGTATATCCAGTGTGATTACTCTATGGTGTGGTCTTACCAGTGAGGGATACACTTCTCATCTTGCCATCCAGTACCCATGTTGCTGATTATCACATCCAGTATGCTTACCCCTCTTGTGGGATTTGTACGTTGTTCCTGGGCATTTTGGTTTATGGATTCTAGGAACTTTTGTCCTAAGGTGTTGGAGCTAGTATAATGCTCCCAGTCTATGTCTGGGTATTTTCAGTCACCCAATATAATGTGGTTTGGAGGGCTTGATATATTCATGTATTCCAACATAGGCCAAGTGCAGTTCCTGGTGTTAGGGTGGTAGTCTGTAGCAGGCTATAAACTGGGAGGCAGTTTTAGCCACTGTTACTTGACCATGGCTAGTCCATGCTGCTTCTTGTTGTGGTACCAACATGGGGGTGTGGGTATCCCTGACAATTATTGCTAGTCACCCTCCTTTTGTAGCTTGTTCCATGTTTTGAGGCTGTACAGCACAGTATGAGGTGTAACCTGGTAGTGTTAGGGTGCTGTTGTGAGCCTTGACCCAGTTTTCTGTTACAGGACAGATATCAACATTCTCCATATTGGCGGAGTTTAGACTGCATGCATCTTGCTGTTTAGACTTCTGGCATTGGGTAGCATTACATCTAGGTTTTTATCCCTTGTGATACCTATGGAGGTGGGTTTGTGTTTTGAGACTTACCTATTCAGGGCACGCTGTGGGTAACAACAGCCTTTGCCAGTATCCATAAGGCCTGGACTGATAGGTGCATGCCACCCCTAGCAGGTGGAGCATCATGTCATGCTCAGCATGTCATCCCAGGCTGGCACACATTGGATCCCCTTTGACTAACTGCAATACTTCAGCCAATTATTGCAATTGATCATCTCATCGTCATATTGTGGCATAATGCTTGGTGAGGTTAGGATGTTAGTCAGGGTCATCAAGTGTGCAATGAGGTAACAGCCAGCATCTACAAAGCAAAACACACAGCAGCAATGGTATTAGATGGTGTCCTGGGCTGAGTCCAACATGGATTCCAAGAAGAATGGAATGCCAAATCACACTACTGCTCAATGTCAGCCTTGCCACAGGATATGTACCCAAAGAGCAGTGTACAACAACAGTGGTCCTTCGCAACAAAGGTGTTGCCTGAATGAATACTGCAAACTACCACCCCAGAATCCTGACAAGCTTGGTCTGCACAGCTATGGAAAGGATCAGCATGTACCGCAGACATAAAGATATTGGGGACCTACTGACACTGGACCCTACCCAGTGTGGCTGTCTTAAGTGCAGATCCTGCCCCTAAACATGTTTGACCCATTTGAAACAGTCATTAAGGTCATTGATGAGGGCAATGTGGTCCACACAGCGTAGCTGGACCTTGCAAATGCTTCCATACAATACCCTACATGTTCAGTACAGATATGTTCACCAGCTTAAATATAAACCCCTATGTCAGTAGAGGGGTTGCAAACCAGACCAAGGACAGAACTGACATGGTCAGACATGCTGCAGCCATGTCAGACTACAAACCATATATAAGTGGCATCCCACAAGGCTTGGTCCTGGGACCTCCCTCGTTTGGTATATATGTCCCATAGGTACAGGCCAACATGGAAGGACTGTGTCTGAACATGTATGCAGAGGACTACAAACTGCCCACCATATCTGACCCCAGCTGACACAAGCATCCCACAAAAGGGCCACATAGAAACAGACAACTGGTGCCATAGCCATGTCAGCAAGCTAATTGCAGAAAAGTGTATAGTCAACCCCCGTGGATATACAGTAAGTGCCCACCAATTACCACATAGGTGTTAACCCATTATGTACCTAACATGTAATGAGAGACCTGGGGACACAAGGTGATAGATATCCTGCATTGGACAAACATGTGGCTGTAGTGTTCACAGAAACATACCATATACCCACCTAATCATGAAGGTTGTCAGATCTAGATAAGGGGAGGTCATTGTGGCTCTGCAGTCATCCTTCATCAGCGTTACAATTGATTACAATAGCCCCTGTGGGATGTACCCCAGCAGACACCTCCATCAACTGTAAAGTCCCCAACAGTACCTCACCAGGAGTAGCAAAGAACTTGAACAGATGCCATGTGTTGCCTGATTAAACAAACTGCAGCTCCACACACTGCCATACTGCCCACCCAGAGGCAAGCTGTGCCTGATGTATAAAGCCATGTCCAAGCTGGAATCAATGAACATGCTGCACCTTGTACAATCTGAATGGCAGTGAGCTATGCACATGAGAGACCTGAACCCCAGCACTGGCATACATAGGACAAGCTGTACTGAATGATCCATAACACAGAAGCCACCCCCACTCTTGAGTAAACACCCAGTACAGGTTAGCCAGAGAGTCACCCATCGACTCTCCTCAAGAGGAATCTTGATGAGTGGATGGGAGATGGTAGGTTTACCCTGGGTATCACTGTTATGTCACAGGTAGACGGAGGCACAGTATACTAACCATGACATATGTCATGGCAAACTCCATTTACAATGTGTGTCAAAGGACAAACACACTCTCCGACTTGCATTAGAAATGGCCTAGGGCACATCGCTAGTGTTTGCCAATGTACACCTATGTTGTGGAATACACTACCAATGTTGGACAAGCCTAGTTAAAGTAGTCCATATATGAACATAATGCAACATGGTCATATGTGCACAACTGGCCCCTAAACAGTCTGTTGTGCTCACTATGCAAATTTAAAGCAGTGATAGGACTAAAGCCCAGGATACTGTCCACCACAGTGAAAGTACTGAACCAGTACACTATATGGTACTACAGTGTTAGGTCAGTATGAAAGGATGCTGAAAACTGTATGCAAAGTATCCCATGCAAACCCTGCAGGCACAGTATAATCCCTGTTGTGTTCAGACACAAAGCAGTTGGCCAGTAAGTGCACAACATGACACCCAACACACAACCATAAACGTGAGATATTGTTGAAGTTCACACTCATCCACATATGTGGTGGACTGCAGAGTTCAACATATGGAAAGCTCACACTGGGCATGCTCGCACACTTTGATAAATGAGACATATGTCAGACAACATGCCATGGAAAGGCTGAACTGGGCATGCTTACACACTTAGGCCATATCTCCGTTTAGCAGTTGGCCACACATATCTGGTATTTGTACGTGTCATTCCAGGAACCAACCACATCACAGCAATCTGCCCAGTGCACATAGTTAAATGACTACAGAGACATAAGTGATATAGTGGATCCCCCTCATATTCAAACATCTTCCACAGATACACAAGTTGCTCATAGAAACAGGGAATGCTATGGCAATAAAGACCTGCAAACAGTCTATCAGCAACAAATATTGTGCATCTGACAATTAAACACATGGGTGTAGAGGTCAATACTAGGCTGTTTGCCCTAGGGAATGAAAGTGTGCTTGGCATCTGCATCCCCAGTACAGTAGGCTACTGTGCCACTGTAAAGTAAGTCACATAAGGCATCATGTGAGGCTAGTGTGCTGTGCCTCTGTCAAGCAGGGACACAGTGGAGATCCCAGGGTTTGAATGTGCTAAGCCACATCCATGTTATTGGTGTGTGCTGGAAGAGGGTTGCTGAGGACCTCTAACAGTAAGTGGGCATCAATAACAGACTGAGGGGAGCCCTATCTGCATTGTCTGGACAATTTCACTGTCAACACTGTGTCGTGATGATTATGTGGGATTGAAGTGTCGTGCCGGTACTGTTCAGAGATGTCCCCCCTCTGTGAGCTACAGCTCTGCAATGTATTAGCTCACTCTGTCTGTTGGACAGCTCATATATGGCTGGTGTACACCTGACAGGTGCCCTGTTGTGGAGCAGTCATGGGTATATGTGGGATAGCATGATCAATGCAAACCTTCCACTTTCTCATAGAATGCAATTGTCAAGGATTATGCAGAGTGGCCAGTATAGTCCCCCAGCATGGGTCCTTTGAAGTCTTCCACCCCAGTCTTCACAAGTGTAAAGTCTGCTTGTGATAAATACAGTTTGTTTGCAGTGACAACCTTGCCTGGGGGTGGGGATGGGATATGGATATCCAGGGAACGGTGGGTATGGTCAGATATCAACAATGGTGGTCTACCTCTGGTGTGGAACAGTGAGTACCCATGTTGCAGATGGTCAGGTGCAATATGTATTCCCCCATGTGGCTGTGGTAAGGGTTCTGCCATAGCACATGGACCCACAAATTGTAGTGGCTGTAGGATAATGTTGTAGAGGCCTGAGTAGTTCCCACACACAATATGCCTGTACCTGATGTTAACAACTGGAATGGTGTATATGAACACCTGCATATCCCGGCACTGTTCCCAGGGAAGCAAAGTGTGTGTCCTGGATGTGGGAGGGTGTTCTGGACTGGTTGTGTTGTGTGTTACAGGTCCTGTGGTCATGAAGCATGGTATAGAACATAACCTGCCAGTGCGATGTGCATATCTGACCCTGAAGTAGGTGGCTGCAAATGCATATATATGCTATCCCCCACCTGACAGGTAGTACTAGATGTACATACCTCTGTAGAAATAAAGATGTCAGCACCCTGTAAATACTGCAGGTGCAGAACAGATGCCCACTAATTCAGATAGCGCGCTCTGCTAATGCATTTCCCTCAAGTGTCATAATATAATTAGGTAGGGGTTTGAACCATACAAATGCTCAATGTGTGTGTGTGTGTGTGTGTGTGTGTGTGTGTGTGTGTGTGTGTGTGTGGTTGAGCGGGGTTGTTGTGTGTGCAAGTCTGTGTGAGGGAAATGTCCCTTTTGGCAACTGGGAAAACACACTACAGGATGCACAGTCCCCTTTCTAAACACTGATGATGTCAGCACCCTATAAGTACAGCAGGGGAAAGAAAACTTCCCAGTAATGGAAATAGCGCGCTCTGCTAATGCATCCGTCTTGAGTGTCGTAACATAGTTAGGTAGGGGGTTGAATCCTGCCAATGCCCAGTGTGCGTGGAGGTGGTTAGTGTGTGTGCAAGTCTGTATGAAAGAAATGTCCCTTTTGGCAACTAGGAGAAGACAGGATGCACATTCCCCTTTCTAAACACTGATGATGTCAGCACCCTATAAGTACAGCAGGAGATAAAAATCCTCCCAGTAATGTAAATAGCATGCTCTACTAATGCGTCTTGTCTCAAGTGTCATAACATAGATAGGTAGGGGTTTGAATCCTGAAAATGTCCAGTGTGTGTGGAGGGGGGTTAGTGTGTATGCAAGTCTGTATGAAAAAATGTCCCTTTTGGCAACTAGGAGAACACACTACAGGATGCACATTCCCCTTTCTAAACACTGATGATGTCAGCACCCTATAAGCACAGCAGGAGAAGGAAAACCTCCCAGCAATGCGAATAGCGTGCTCTGCTAATGCATCTTTCTAAAGTGTCATAGCATAGTTAAATAGGGGGCTTGAATCCTGCAAATGCCCAGTGTGTATGGAAGGGGGTTTTTGTGTGTGCATGTCTGTATAAAAAGAATGTCCCTTTTGGCAACTAGGAGAACACACTACAGGATGCACATTCCTCTCTCTAAACACTGATGATGTCAGCACCCTATAAGTACAGCAGGAGAAAAGAACCCTCCCAGTTATGCAAATATCGTGCTCTGCTAATGCGTTTCTCTCAAGTGTCATGACATAGCTAAGTAGGGGTTTGAATCCTGCAAATGGCAAGTGTGTGGATGAGGGGAGTTTGTGTGCTTGCAAGTCTGTATGAAAGATATGTGCTTTTTGGCAATTAGGAGAACACACTACATGATGAACATTACCCTTTCCAAACACTGATGATGTCAGCACCCTATAAGTATAGCTGGAGAAGGGAAAGCCTCCAGTAATCCGAATAGCACACTCTGCTAATGCGTCTTTCTCAAGTGTCAAAACATAGTTAGGTAGGGGCTTGAATCCTACAAATAGCAAGTGTGTGTTTTTGGATGAGGGGAGTTTGTGTGTGTGCAATTCTGTATGAAAGACATGTGCTTTCTGGCAATCAGGGGAACACAATACATGATGCACATTACCCTTTCCAAACACTGATGATGTCAGCACCCTATAAGTACAGCCAGAGAAGAGGAACCTCCCAGTAATCCGAATAGTGCACTTCGCTAATGCATCTCTCTCACGTGCCATAACATAGTTAGGTAGGAGTATGAATCCTGCAAGTGTGTGTGTGTGTGTGTGTGGGGGGGGATAGTGGGGTGTGTGTAAATGCAAGTGTGAGAGAACTGTACCTTTTGGCAACTACTACAATACACCAGATGCTGCATATTCCCCCAGTAAATAAAGGTGCTGTCACCACACTATTAGTATAGCCAAACAGGGCTAATTGCCCAGTAATGCCAATAGTGCGCTCCGCTACTGGGTCCATTACCACTGTCAGACCACAGATAGGTATGTTTTGGAAACCCACAACTGCCATGTGTGGTTGTGTCACACAAAATGACCATGTGTGGGTTGTTGTTCATAACAATGCATGACATTGCTTAAACCAGCAATGGCAATGCACACATGATGTATGTGTGTGACACATACACATATATACCTGTGACCTTCAGTAGTTACCATGTCTGATACGTGCCTCAAGTGGATAAATGGTATTTGCAATGCATAACATTATGACTGTGTCTTACTGTGCAGGGGCTGCATGCGGTATGTGTATATACAGTGTGAGTTGTATATGGTATCATCCTAACAGCGGGGGATACACATCTGGTCTGGGCCATATAGTCTACATGTAGTCAATGAACAGGTGCTGCATGTTTCCACCTGTTGTGGGAGCAGTAACATGTTGTTCCACTGCAATTCAGTGACTACATGCTGGGAACCTTTCAGCTAGTGTGTTGTAGCTACAGTAATGCTCACATACAATGTTCGGCTGGATGCAGTCCAGCCATATAAAGACATATCTGGAGACCGTCATATTCCCAGTGTTTTTAGGGAGGACAGGTAGGTTTCCTGTGTATGGGAGGGTTGTGTGTGCCAGGCTGTGAACCAGAAGGCAGTCCAACACACTGTTAGCTGCTCATGGATAGGCCCTGATGCTTTGTGCTGTGCGAACAACCTGGAGGTGTGTGTATCTGTGGTGCCTTGAGATACCACTCCCCCTGTTCATGTGTGGTACATGTGTAGGGGATGACAGGCATGGTATGAGGTATAACCTGGCAGTGATGGGTTGCACCTGTGAGCCGTGAATCAGGAATCTGTTACTGCACAGATATTGCAGTTTACCATGCTGAGGACAATGTCCAGTGCATGCATCTTGCAGTGTACACTGCTGGAGTTGTGTAGCATTACTGTTAGTGTCCTATCCCGTGTGATACCCGCGGAGGTGGCTATGTATTCTGTGCCCTGCAGCAAAAGGCACTATGTGTGTATCAAGGGGCTTCGCCAATATACAATGGCCCATGGGTGACACGTGCAAGCTGCCCCTCGCAAATCATTGTGGCTTCCCTAGCATGTAAGCACATGCTGACAGCCATTGGATACGCTATGCATGACATTGGAGATTGAGCAGAATGTAGACATAGAACATCCTTCCTACATATTGTGGTAGCATACCTGGTGAGGGTATGATGGCAACCAAGGTCAGGCTCATACCGGCCCGTGCCACATGCTGAGAGAGCTCTTCTATGTTCCCTATCATGTAGTCCAGGGAGGTATGTCTCAGGTCATCCATAGTGGCATGGACAATGACTGAGTCATATGTGTCCATGCCTCTGACTGACCTGTATGAATGTGTTATGTGGTGGACCATAGTGCCCCACGGGCATATCACTGTGACCTTCTCCATGTACAGCCTGTTGAGCGGGACCTCACTGCAGCAGCCAAGAGAGGTACCTGACACATCTGTAGCAGGTGTGTTGTGTAGCCCTACAGGCTGTGAGTGTGTGGCACACGGGATGTGTGTGCCATGTGTGGCATGTGCTCTGTTCCGACTTAATGTATGCCTGTGTGCCAGCTGCAGAGGTGTGTGATGCTCAGGCAGGATGCTATTCTGAGGCACCAAGTATGCCCCAGTGTGTTCGGATTGTTGTCAGTGCGGGTCTATGTCAGACTGGTATTGTAGTCACTGTAGTATGTCATGCCACCTGACAGGGTATGGCAGTACTGGGTTCAGAGTGCTCAGTCCCCATATTGGCTATGTGGTTGCATCTCACACATGTGTTGTACATTTCTGGCCAGGGGAGAGGGTTGACTGCATACATGTGGCAGCTGTGACATTGCCACATGACTCACATAAACCACAACTGGACCATAGAGGAGATTCACAGGTTACCTTTGCACATGCTACCATAGTAGTGTGATTGCCATGGTGATTACCAACACATAGGGCCAATGGGGAACAACATACTAAAGGTGAGTATGTGTGGGTGTACTGCTACTGATTTCATAGCGCTGGCATATATGACTGCACATGTGGGTAAATGCCAGGTAAGTCATATGCAATGTGTCGCAGGCAACGTACATGTAAACAGGACAGACAGTGATGTTCTGTCAGGTGGAAAATTGACATACATTATGATGCGCTATGCAGATGTCACTAGGAATCCACAGAAGCTCTGTAAATCTGCATTGCAGGTGAAATCAGTGTTCCATGGAATTTCAAGCAAACATGCATGCAAACAAAGCTACAGTAAGCAGGGCTGGAAGTAGTCCATTGTACAACAAAGAAGGGGTACCACTTCCAGTAGGTAACAGTGCAAATATGCAGGCATTATAAACATGTACCCAGGAATGCACAGCTCAGATGTCCATGGTAAAACTGATGTTATTTAATATTTAATTTAATTTAAATTAAATTGGTACTGCACACATATCAACATGCGCAAACATCCACATTGCATAGTCGTTGTGGGCAACATGCCACCATTAGTGTACATGTCCATCATTGCGTATCACTACTTGCATTACCTTCTCTCCTGTGCTACCTATGTATGTGGCTATCTGTTGACATCCTTACCACCGGTATGCAATAATGTGCAGCTGTTACACTATGGTACTTACTATGGTTGTAGATAACAATTCAGGACAGTCATACAGTTACTGCATCAGGCATGCTGGGATATACACACAATCATATCAACACACTGTACTGTTACCAACATGATACTAGTAATACACTTCTATGTAGTCACCCTGTGCATCAGCAACATGTTAACCTGCTCCTGCACTGATGTTGGAGATTGCAGGAGGTGGCACAGTTTCATCATATGCACAGGGTGTGAACTAGGTATGCCTGAGTCTGCCACTGATACCACCAATTGACATGTATGTGTATGTATGTTGGTGAGGGACAGCAGTACAGGGTGGGGCACTGTTGGTGCAGTGTGTGTGTGTATGTGGTAGCCCTAGGTGTTAACATTTCGCATGTGTGTATGCATGCACACAGTTCCACCTCATGGCTGCCATATACTGGAGTTTGTGGACAGCCACAGAGTGCACCTTGCAGGTCATACAGATCAGGGTCTGTGTCCACAGACATGGTACTTGTGCCTGGCAGGGGTGCTACGGACCATATCCGGTACTAAGCCAGACTGGGTACTGTCATCAGAAGCGGGAGTTAGTTGACTGGACACAGGTCCCTGTTGGGACTGTCCAGTGCCACGTGCATGTGGTCTCCTGGGGCGGTCTGATGACAGCACAGACCCAGCATTGCTGGGGCTGCTGCTGGCACTATGGGGGCGTCCGCGGGCCTTTTGTCATCTGCGCCGACTGCCAGCTGCTGCTGTTGCTGGCATACGGCCACGTCGATGCCGCAACCGTCCACCATTGCCCTGGCTCATGGACATGTGGTTGTGGAACTGCTGTAATATGTCCCCACAACGTCTGTCTATGACATCGGTGAAATTATGGGTAGCATCCGCGATGTCACGCATACTGTCAGTCATGGATGTGCGACATGATCTCAGCTCCCTCAGACCCTGTCTGGTGTACCTTTCCATATGTGACTGTGCCTGCATGACAGCCCGAAACATAGCTGAGGTTGACAGACCTCTTTGGGCACGTCTGCCAGAGGCAGTACGCCCACGGATGCTCCCACGAGAACCCATGGGCAACTGTCTGTGTGGTACCATATCAGGACCCTGCCCATGGCTGCTGTGTGGGGAAGCATGTGCCACAGATACCACATTACCCTGGTCAATGCCCACTGTATCCTGTTCATCACCTAGGGACATTGGTGACATAGGATGTACTGGCAGGATGACTGTGCGCAATGATGGGGTTGACAGCTGTGTACTGTCAATTGGCTGACCAATAACGGACCCTGACACACCTTCCTGTGCCATTACACAGATATCATCATTATCAGTACCTGTGGCACCATATTAAGGTTCCCTTCTGCAGGACACCAGAGCAGCACCAGAACCTGTGGGAGGAAGACAGGAAACACAGTTTACAATGTCTACACAATGTTACCAGTGATGCACACATGCACACATGCACACGTGGACACATGCACACATGCACACATGCACACGTGGACACATGCACACATGCACACATGCACACGTGGACACAGGCACACATGCACACATGCACACGTGGACACAGGCACACATGCACACGTGGACACAGGCACACATGCACACATGCACATGTGCACACATGGACACACGCACACATGCACACATGCACACCCCGCAGTATACACACAGAGCACTACTGAGTTACACTATTATTACTAGCACTATCAGGACTATTATAGGTATTGTTAAAACACACTCACCAGCATGGATGGGCTGCCTTGTTGTAACACCAGAGGGACCTGCAGAAATGAGGGTATTAATGTCAGTGGGCACAACTGTGCCATTGATACTGCGTATGATACAGTTCAGTAGTACACCAGCTGCCTTTCACATGTCAGCTACTGATATTGGCAATATCACACCTGCACAATTGCATACTATGTTGACAGCTACATACCAAGGACACACCTTACACATGCATAAACTAACAGTGTACAGAACAGTCAAGTGTACATATGGCATATTACCTGCATGCTCCATGTCATGTTGCTGTGTGGATCCAGCCTCCATCATAATGCAGGTGTGTTGCTGTTGATGGTCCTGGGCTGGAGCCACAACACTTAGGAGTAGCCCCTCCAGTCTGGTGAGGGGGGGATGTGTGGCCACCCCACCTGCTGTGGTGACCTGTTGCCTATGGATATATGATGCACGCTGATGGACATTTCTGATTACATCACTGCAGTGATGTCATACCTGCTCATATGTCCTATTATGCATGCCAGTGTCATTTACCCTATGGGCAAGGTCTTGCCACAGTGCAGCCCTCTCCTGCTGATTCTGGCTGATGCGGGAAAACAGTATGTCATAATCCCGCACCAGGCTCTAGTGTATCTCTTCATCTTCTGCAGCAGAGTAGGCAGGATTTCGCTGATGCGCCATGTCCCTGAAAGAGAACACAAGCAGGATATCAGCAAACTATGTCAGCAAAATATGGCACACATACTATACATGATACTCAACTGTAGTGATATACTACTACTCCCATATGTAGCACGTGTGTGTCTCTTGGTGGATACACATGTACATGGCCAGATATCAGTGCTCAGCCAACACCTGTGCAACAATACCTGCCATATTCCATACAACATAGTACCAAGTCCCATCGGTCTGCACACTGAGACAGGTCCAATGCACCACCTCACTCTGGGGGTTCATAACAAGGTACTGTATGTGGAACGTCATCCACTAGTGTGATCTGGACACAGAATAATCGGCCTGGATATACATATCCCACCACCACCACCAGCACAGTAGACTACTTTGATATATATGTGAATAGACAGATTTTCACTTGTTAGGACTGAGATGGTATCCATGCAGCCCACTGGGCCAGTGGAGACCACAACCCACAATGCTGACCCCTTTGCAAATGCTTCCCACAGACATCCCAAAGAATGCATGGAACATGCACACACAATTCTAACTCAGACCCTATGCACAAAGGTTAAGCATCCTGTCTGGTGGACCCCAGCCAAAGACAAATTGTATAATGATAGAAGGAGGCTACTGCAGGACAGAGCAGAATCATATAAAGGGAAGGCATCCGTGGTCAGCACTAGTAATAAGCTAAGTTCTCTCATATCAACATCCAAGGCCAACTCTGAGAGGGAAATGGCCAAGGACACTATAGATAACCACAAGGCCTTCTTCAGTTTTGTTAGACACATGGACCAAAAGCCTCAGGTATGCTCTGAGTTAGTACACAACTACATAAAATTCACTGAACCCACAGATATTGGCAACATTCTGGCAGACAGGTTCAGTGCAAATATCCCCCCTCCCTCTCCCCCAAAATAAGAAATACTTATCACAGCTGAATGTAACCTCCCTGTCATCTCAGATGTCCAGGTGAGGGCTGCCCTCAGCAAAGCAGAACACACAGCATCAATGTGACCTGATGGTATCCCTGGATGTGTGCTACTTGAACTCCAAGAGGAGCTACAGCCGCATATAAAACTGATATTTAACCTTGGCCTTACTACGGGATATGTACCTGAACACTGGCATACAGCAACAGTGGTCCCACTCCACGAAGGAGGCACCTCTACTGACCCTGGGAACTACCGCCCCATAAGCTTAACCAGCCTGGTCTGCAAAGCTATGGAAAGATTCATTATGGGACTCATATACAGTGATATTGGGTACCTACAGACACTTGATCCCACCCAGTTTGCCTTTGTGAAGGGCTGATCCTGCCTTTTGAACCTGGTTGACTTTTTCAAAACAGTCACTACAGCCATTGATGAGGGCAAAGCAGTCCATACAGCCTACCTGGACTTGCCTAAGGCCTTCAACACAATACTCCACTCAGGTATCATAGACAAGCTAATCAGCTTAAATGTTAATACATATGTCACATGATGGGTTGCAAACTGGTTGAACAACAGAATCCATACAGTCAAAATTGCGGGAGCTATGTCAGACTCATAGCCAGTCACAAGTGGTATCCCACAGGGCTCTGTCCTAAGACCCCTCTTGTTTGGCATTTACTTCTCAGATGTGAAAGCAAACATGGGCGGGTTGTGGATGACAATGTTCCCAGATGACTGCGAACTAAGCACCATAGTCGTTACACCAGCTGACACACACATCCTACAGACAGGCCTCACTGAAACGGACAACTGATGCCAGAATCATGGCCTAACACTGAATGACATGTAATGTATAGTCATCCCCTTTGGGTAAAACAATGTACACACAACTTATCACATAGCCATACATATAGATACAGACCAATAACACATATAGAGGGTTCACAGTATGTAAACTATTAAATTGTTACTTTACATTACCTGTGTTTGTCGCAGCTGGTTGCGTTGCCGTTAGTATAGGTTCCTGCTGCTGCTAGCCCAGCTTGATACTGACACTGATGACAGCTTCAACTTAGTTTGTCTTACGTGTGGTTTTTGTTTGTGTTTTTATTTTCTTTTTTTCTCTCTTTTTTACTCTCTCTCTCTCTCTCTCTGCCTCCAGATGGTGCAATGAAAGTATTGCATGCGTGGAGTGGGAGTACAGGATGCTTTTGTAGGTATCTGCATATGTCCATGTGATGGCCTCTGCACCAGTTGTAAGCCAGCATTTGCTAATTGCATGCAGCCAGTTGTGTACTGATTGCAGTTCTCACTATGTTTTCTGGACAGTGCTATAAAAGGGTATGTGAGATAGGCGTTGCCCTTTCAGATTGTAAAGGCGGGGACCATGCTGGTATGCTGTGGACACTGTTCTGTGAGTGTAAAGGTTAGTATCTCTCTCATAATTCAGGCTGTGTTGTAGATTAACATTTCTCCATTCATCTCTCCTGTTTCCTGTACTAAGTGGGTATGTACACTGACACCTACAACTATATATATATATATATATATATATATATATAGTTATATATATACATTTATATATGTATAATAACTGACATTATTACCTACTAGCTACCAACTAGCATGGCTGTTTCTGTTCACACTCTACTATCATAGATATCCACTAGATTTGACAGTAAATATACATGACATGCTTTGTGTACTACACATCCTATATTCCCTTTACATTCATTCCTACTATTACAAGATATATTTATTGTAGCACAATGCTTTTACATAACAGTCATGGCTTAGTGGTAAGTCATGCAGACTTCTGTTTCCATGGTCCTGGGTTCGGGACTGACAGTGGGATTTTATTTTGCTTTTGAACTGACTACAGGACCTGTCATTCAGAGTGACTAAGGCACTTTTAAGCAGTTGTAACTGGGTTAGCGCTGGTTTGCACAAAGCTTACGCATGCGCACTGGCGTTCAGCTCCGTGCACACCCGCTTACAACTGCTTAACAGTGCTTACTCTGGGGCACACCCGCGCTATTTTCTTTGAAAGAAATGAAAATGGGGAGACAAGAAAGTGGTGGAAAAGGGGTCACAAAGAGGGTGAGAGAGTAGGGACACAAGCTTGGGTTTTGCAGGAGGGATGTAGGTAAGGCCTATAGCTGCCCATTTCTTCATCAGCAACAGCTGTGCATATGTTTGTAATTTGTTGTGACATTTGAAACCTTCCACCCCTGAGAGAGGTGTCAGGACAACAATAATACTTGTACAGCCAATTGTAATTGACAGTTTCCATGTCCAGCAGACATGTGTGTGAAATAGGCAGCTATGTATGGGGTGTGATTTTTTTGTGGGTACAGAGTGCCCTTTTTTTTTTTTTTTTTTTCTTTCAGGTGAGAGTGGTATGTCAGGTAAAGGAAGTCGGTATAGCTTGGGAGGTAGGTTGGGTAGGTCAACAGACAAGACAAACAAGACGCATACAGGGGCAGTGTATGACACGTGTGGGGGGGTTACACAATTGACGGGGACGGATGTTTGGATATCCAGAGCCCATGAGCCCACAGATGGCAACAGTGGAACTGATATCCCCACCCATGGGCAGTTGCCACTCTTCCTTCACTGCCCAGGATGGGGCTGTGCTGGGGGCTGTGTAGGCCAGGCAACAGGCATGCCCGTTAGTTGTGCCACCTGTGCCTCAAGCTGGCGTAGGGGCCCACGAATAGATTCCTGGATCTCCCTATGCACCACAGTCCGGATGCTACAGAGGGTGAGTGGTGGTTCTCCCCCGGCCACACTTGCAGAGGGGGGGACGAGCCCCATCCCCTGCAGCGCTTCCACCCGCAGGTGGCACAGGGCCACCAGAGGAGGGTCTGGACTGGGCACTAGTGCCAGGTGCACTCGCCAGCTGAGGTGGGAGAGGTGGGTCCGCTGGAACCCTCCTTCCCTGTCATCCTATGTTTTGCATTATGTCATGACAGTTTGGGTTAGTAACATACAATACCATTCGCAATTAGTTGTAACAGCATGCATTAGTATTCCCATTAACCAAACACCCAGATATTCACACCATTGAACAGCGAGCATAACACATGCATAATTTGAACAGCAATACACAGTCCAACAACATGCAGGGTTGATTGATGGCAATAGGCCATCAGGTTTGGATGTATGAACAGGGCAGATGCATCAACATACATGCAAATATGTATGACCCAACAGGACAAATGTCCAGGGGTGTTAATTG
Source organism: Protopterus annectens (assembly GCF_019279795.1). Lineage (NCBI taxonomy): Eukaryota > Metazoa > Chordata > Ceratodontiformes > Protopteridae > Protopterus > Protopterus annectens. The sequence goes on along the minus strand of NC_056735.1, from coordinate 385,870,927 downwards.
TGATTGCACATACCAATTTCACGTGGAATGGGTTATATGTGGTTATAGGGTAGGGTGAAGAAAATGTAATTAACACCTTCAAATACCAATACATATGCTGTACATTTCTAATAGCTGCAGATATATACACACTACAGTTCTACCTAAAGTTTCCTATGTGATAACTACTTCAAGTTGGTGATAGGAATGTTACTGCTACATCAATATACATTTTCATTTTTATTCATACACGTTAATATCTGGCTTTGTTCACTTACATCATCCTGCTACATTTGTTTTATATAGCTATAGACAACTGTGGATGTTTGGTATTTCAGACTATCATACTACCTGCATATTGCAGACTGAGAGCAACATATCCAGATTTTGGGATACACATTCCAGCTGCAGCAAAATTTTGAACACATTTCGCAGTTTGGTTCTGCTTGTCACATTCATTTCATTCTGTACTGACTGCATTATACTTTATTCAGGGGTTATTACTACTTTATTGGTGGATTCATAACTCTTTCTCACACTCTCTCACTTGTTTTAATTTTACAATTCAGGATGGTACTTACTTCTAGGCTTTATTGACATGTTTTACCTGTAGTTATTACAATCCTTTCCAACAGTCTCACTTCTGTCATGTTTCAGTATTTCAACAGGGATATATTTTACACATGTGATTTGCTCATCTTCTGCAGCTGTACTTTTCAGCCTGCTGCAGGTTGTGTACTATTATATTGCAGGTGGGGCATCTTTATTTCAGATGTTATTTCAGGCATTTTCATTTTTCTGTTTGGATTACAGACTGCAACACACTTTTGTATTCAAGCAATACTTGCAAACACTCTTACACTGTTACTTGCACATTTTATTACTTAGTGACTACACTGTACTCTTTTGCTAACTGTCATACTTTTATATTTATTTACAGTTACAGGGAGAGGATTACTGACCTGCCTGGTGGCGCAACTGCACCAGCCTATCACCATAGGCTCTGCAGTTCGCAGAACGGACACCTGCAGCTGTAATATAAATAAAGTAATATTGTAATACACATCTCCATAATATCAGCTAGGTTAATTTCTTACATACATAATTAAATGTAACTTACTCAGTAGTGGGGCATTGGGCATTTGCCGGGCCTCCTGGATCCAAAGGTTCAGTTGGTCCTGCTTACGTCTCTTCAGGTCCGCATGGTGGTGACGGACCTGCTCACCAGTCCTTGGAATCCCTGTGGCACTGGTGAGATCATGAGCCAACCGGTCCCATGCCTCAACCCTATATGCTCCCCACAGGACCTGGCCCTGCATGAGTTGGGCCTCATGATTGTGGACAAGGAGCCAGACCATATATCTGGACTCTTCAACGCCCCACCTCTGTGCTCAGAGGCAACTACCCTCACCTACTCCTGACATTATGTCTGCAAGTTAGTTCTACAATCAGTTATGCTGTGTATTCCCGCCTATGGGGCTTATATATGCCATTTTTCCCGCACTTATCTGTGATTGGCCATTTTGGAATTGTATCAGCTTCACAAAACCTGCTTTGTCATGCTCCTCTTTCTGTTCATTCATATATATTTACTATTACTGCACTTCTAAGTATAGCTGTCATGGCTTAGTGGTTCAGTACCTTGACTATGGTGCATGGTATCCTGGGTTCGAACCTGACCACTGCTTTTTATATTTTATGACTGTCTAGACAGGCTAGGGGGTGTGTCTGTGTAAAGTCAGTTTTGTTACAGCTTGCTCAACGTTGCCCTTCGGTTAGCTTGTTGGCACAGTGCGCAGCTCCGCGCAAATGGGTTACGCTGGTTTACGCTTCATTTGGCTGTCAGCACGCATATTACGCTCAGCTCAGCTAGGGGCACACAGTTTCAGCGTGTTAAAACACGGCTCACCTATGGGCTCTCATTTTACACCTGTTGAACTATTGCTCACCTACGGGCACTCATTTTGCACCTGTTGAACCATTGCTCACCTACGGGCACTCATTTTGCACCTGTTCAACCACTGCTCACCTACAGGCAGATGCACTCAACTTGTTAAACTATAGCTCAGCTATGGGCACATCTGGCATTTTTTATTATTTTGTTATCTCACATTTCTTCAAAATAAATGGCCTATTTCATTACATTTTACATAAAACATAATTTTATATGTGTACATATATGTCAGGGACTTGTTTCGTGCTTATTTCACTAAAAATAAAAAATTATGTTGTGGGGGCTCGAACCATGACTGCCTGCTCTTCAGCAGACGTCTCTACAGCTACGTTATTGCTTTTTGGCTTACTTTGCGTAGTTAGTTCTTATATGCTTTTCCACTTACTGCTAACTGTGGCTGAGCTACAGGCACGCCCGCGCAAACGAACGCACTTACGGGCAAACATCTTTACAGTTAAAAAAAATATAACGTTCATTTATATAATTTTATATTTATAGTCTGTGGGGGCATGTGTTGTGTTGTGTTTATTCACATTTCCATGTACTCTGTCGTAGGGGTTTACTTTTGGCACTTTTACTCTTCTGGGGGCGTGTCCGCTTGCAGGGCTCGGCCTATGGACACGCCCCCTACTGTCTTCCACAGACTGTGTTAGCCTTAGGTGTGATTCAACATGCCCTCATGCATATGCATGACATGCTGACGTCACACCATTTAACTGCAGCCTCCGTGTAAGCCTTGTATCTCTTACACGGAGGCTTCGTGAATCCTGCCCAACATCTTTACCTAACTGCTCAATCTTAAACAAATAATTCCTCAGATAATCTATTCCTTTATCATGAGGAATGCAGGTGAATAAGGAGAAGATATCAATAGTAAAAAAGTAATTAGAAATGTCATTAAATTCATACGAAGTACTAAACATTCTTAATTTGTCTAAGAAATCCCAGTAATCAACAATGTAAGATTTAAGTCTTTTAACTACTGGATTTAACATGTAATCAAGAAACAATGAAATAACTTCAGTAATATAATTAGGTGCTGAAACAATAGGCCAAAAGGGTGGGTTCATGGGATTATTATGAATTTTTTGAATCCCAAATAGGATTCCTAAAGACGGACACTATATTCATTAAGTTATATAAAACTATCTTACATTAAAAGGTTAACAATACATTGTAAATTTCAT
>NC_056735.1:385833425-385867307 GCF_019279795.1 Protopterus annectens | reverse complement strand
TTAAATTACATGCCCTGTTACCAAACATTGCAGGACACATAGCATCACTGTTACAAAATGATATCCCTGGATGTGTGCTATGTTCACCCCTGGAGGACATAGCACCACATTACAGACTGATATTAATCCCTGGCCATACTACAGGATAGGTACCTGAACAGTGCCATACATACACAGTGGTCCCACACCAATGAGGAGGAACCTCTACTGACCCTGGGAACTACTGCATCATATGCACAACTGGCCTTGTGTTCCAAGCTATGGAAGTTTTAAGTATGGGCAACATGTACAGCAATATTACATATGTATATATTTCAGGACTATGTACACACAACCTATCTCATGGACATACCTATAGATAGTGAACTATGATACATTTGGAGGCGTCACAGTATACACAGGATTAACCTGCTACTTTGCATTACCTGTGTTTGTGGCAGCTGTTGCTGTGTCAGTGGTGCTGCTTGCTGCTTGCTGTTTGCTGCTGCTGCTGGTTTTGCTGCTGGCTGTCTTTATATTTATTTTATTTCTCTCTCTGTCTCTCTCTCTTTCTCTGTAGGTTTTGTGCAATGAATGTATTACATGAGTGGAGTGTGGGTACTCGATGCTTTTGTAGGTATCTGCATAGGTCCATGTGATGGCCTCTGCACCAATTGTAAGGCAGCATTTGCTAATTGCATGCAGCCAGTTGTCTACTGATTGCATGTCTCACTGTGATTTCAGGACACTGCTATAAAAGGGTATGTGAGATAGGCGTTGCCCTTTCAGATTGTAAGCGTGGACCATGCTGGTATGCTGTTGACAGTGTTCTGTGAGTGTGAAGGTTAGTACATCTCCCATGCTTCATGCTGTGTTGTAGATTCAGGTTGCTGCATTTCTCGCCTGTTCCCTGTAGTGAGTGTGTATGCATACTGACACCTATGACTATATTTCATATGTATTGCTATATATATATATATATATATATATATATATATATATATATATATATATGTGTGTGTGTGTGTGTGTACATATACATACTTTCATATATGTACATTAGCTGACATTATTGGGTACAAGCTAACAATTAGCAGGGCTGTTTCTGTTAACACTACACTAGTATGGGAATCCAGTAATTGGGAAAGTAAAAGTCTGCCTGACATGCTTTGGGTAGTAGACATACTATATTGCCTTTATCTTCATTCCTACTGTTACATGTTCTACTTATTTAGCAGTATATTCCTGTATGAGAGTCATGTCTTGCTGGTAGGTCATACAGACTAGTGTTACAATGGTCTTGTGGTAGGACCTACTAGTATGCTTGTATTTTGCTTTCAAATTGAGTACAGGGTCTATCAATCAAAGTGCTGGAGGCACCTTTCAGCAGTAAAGGGGTTAGTAGGTCTCACAGGAGTCGGGCTGTGTTGCAGATTCTGGCTGCTGCATTTATCTTCACTGTTTCCTGTAGTGAGTGTGTATGGATACTGACACCTACGACTATATTTCATATGTATTAATATATATTTGTATGTATGTATGTGTACATATACATACCTTCATATATGTACATTACCTTACATTATTATGTACAAGCTAACAATTAGCAGGGCTGTTTCTGTTAACACTAAACTAGTGTGGGAATCCAGTAATTCGGCCATTAAAACTCTACCTGAAATGCTTTGGGTAGTACACCTCCTATATTGCCTTTATATTGATCCCTACTATTACATGTTATATTTATTTTAGCACTATGCTCTTGTATAGCAGTTATGGCTTAGTGGTAGATCATACAGACTAATGTTACCAAGGTACTAGGTTTGAGACTAGCAGTAGGAATTTATTTTTCTTTTTAAACTTTCAAAATGAGTACAGGACCTGTCAATCAAAGTGCTGAAGCCACCTTTAAGCAGTTAAAAGGGTTAGTAGGTCTCACAGGGGTCAGGCTGTGTTGCAGATTCTGGCTGCTGCATTTATCTTCACTGTTTCCTGTAGTGAGTGTGTATGGATACTGACACCTACGACTATATTTCATATGTCTTACTATATATTTATATATATGTATGTGTACATATACATACCTTCTTATGTGTACATTACCTTACATTATTATGTACAAGCTAACAATTAGCAGGGCTGTTTCTGTTAACACTAAACTAGTGTGGGAATTCAGTAATTCAGCCATTAAAAATCTACCTGAAATGCTTTGGGTAGTACACCTCCTATATTGCCTTTATATTGATCCCTACTATTACATGTTATATTTATTTTAGCACTATGCTTTTATATGGCAGTTATGGCTTAGTGGTAGATCATACAGACTAATGTTACCAAGGTACTGGGTTTGAGACTGGCAGTAGGAATTTATTTTTCTTTTTAAACTTTCAAAATGAGTACAGGACCTGTCAATCAAAGTGCTGAAGCCACCTTTAAGCAGTTAAAAGGGTTAGTAGGTCTCACAGGGGTCAGGCTGTGTTGCAGATTCTGGCTGCTGCATTTATCTTCACTGTTTCCTGTAGTGAGTGTGTATGGATACTGACACCTACGACTATATTTCATATGTCTTACTATATATTTATATATATGTATGTGTACATATACATACCTTCTTATGTGTACATTACCTTACATTATTATGTACAAGCTAACAATTAGCAGGGCTGTTTCTGTTAACACTAAACTAGTGTGGGAATTCAGTAATTCGGCCATTAAAAATCTACCTGAAATGCTTTGGGTAGTACACCTCCTATATTGCCTTTATATTGATCCCTACTATTACATGTTATATTTATTTTAGCACTATGCTCTTGTATGGCAGTCATGGCTTAGTGGTAGGTCATATAGATTAATGTTACCAAGGTCCTGGGTGTGAGACTGGCAGTGGGAATTTATTCTTTCCAAACTTTCAAAATGAGTACAGGACCTGTCAATCAAAGTGCTGAACCCACCTTTAAGCAGTTAAAAGGGTTAGTAGGTCTCACAGGGGTCAGGCTGTGTTGCAGATTCTGGCTGCTGCATTTATCTTCACTGTTTCCTGTAGTGAGTGTGTATGGATACTGACACCTACGACTATATTTCATATGTCTTACTATATATAACTAGCTGATCACGTACCTCCTACCTTCTCCTGCATCCTTTGCACTGTCTCCCAACTCTATTTCTCCATTTTATTTTTCATCTCTACCTAAGAAATTGACTCTCTCAACTTCAAACTAAAAATTTCTAGTAACTCTGTCTTTTGCTTTTAAACTACTTAATTATTTCTGCCTCACATTTTATATACCTGTACTGAAGAAATTTGATAGTCTCTGTTTTCACCTTTTGAACTTACTGAAAAGATAGCCTAAATGCCTGTTTTAGTTGAATCTCAAATTACCTATGTACTTTGACCTGTACTGTAGAAATTTGATAGTCTCTGTATTCACCTTTTTGAACTTACTGAAAGGAAAGCCTATATGCCTGTTTTACTTGCGTCTTAATTCCCTATGTAATTTTAAATCCCTGTTTTAGTTGTGTCTTAAATTACCTATGTACTTTGAATGTATTTTTGTTATTATGCATTAGATAGTGGAGCTTTTCTCCTCGGGCCTCCACTGAAAATGGACATGTATCCAGTTGGACTAGCCCGGTTAACAAATGTAAAATAAATAAATAAAATAAATATTTATATATATGTATGTGTACATATACATACCTTCTTATGTGTACATTACCTTACATTATTATGTACAAGCTAACAATTAGCAGGACTGTTTCTGTTAACACTAAACTAGTGTGGGAATCCAGTAATTCGGCCATTAAAACTCTACCTGAAATGCTTTGGGTAGTACACCTCCTATATTGCCTTTATATTGATCCCTACTATTACATGTTATATTTATTTTAGCACTATTCCCTTGTATGGCAGTCATGGCTTAGTGGTAGGTCATGCAGACTAATGTTACCAAGGTCCTGGGTTTGAGACTGGCAGTGGGAATTTATTTTTCTTTCAAAATAAGTACAGGATCTGTCAATCAAAGTGCTGAAGCCACCTTTAAGCAGTTAAAAGGGTTAGTAGGTCTCACAGGGGTCAGGCTGTGTTGCAGATTCTGGCTGCTGCATTTATCTTCACTGTTTCCTGTAGTGAGCGTGTATGGATACTGACACCTACGACTATATTTCATATGTCTTACTATATATTTATATATATGTATGTGTACATATACATACCTTCTTATGTGTACATTACCTTACATTATTATGTACAAGCTAACAATTAGCAGGGCTGTTTCTGTTAACACTAAACTAGTGTGGGAATCCAGTAATTCGGCCATTAAAACTCTACCCGAAATGCTTTGGGTAGTACACCTCCTATATTGCCTTTATATTGATTCCTACTATTACATGTTATATTTATTTTAGCACTATGCTCTTGGATGGCAGTCATGGCTTAGTAGTAGGTCATGCAGACTAATATTACCAAGGTCCTGGGTTCGAGACTGGCAGGGGGAATTTATTTTTCTTTCCAGGTTTTCAAAATGAGTACAGGACCTGTCAATCAAAGTGCCATAAAAGCACTTTTAAGCACTTAAAACCAGGTCTGCGCTAGTTTGCGCAGAGCTCACGCATGCGCACTGGCGTTGAGCTCACAAGCACAAGCGCTTACACCGTGCTATTTTCTTTGAAAGAAAAGAAAAAGGGGTGACAGGAAAGTGGTGAAAAAGGGGTCACAAAGAGGGTAAGACAGTAGGGAAACAAGCGTGGGATTTGCAGGAAGGATGTGGGTAAGGCCCATAGATGCCCATGTCTTTAGCAGCAACAGCTGTGTATTTCTATGTATTTTGGTGGGACATTTGAAACCTTCCACCCCTGAGAGAGGTGTCAGGACAACATTAATATTTGTTGTAAAGCCAATTGTAATTAATAGTTTCAATGTCCAGCGGACATGTGTGCGACGTGGATAGCTATGTATGGGGCTTAATTTTTTGTGGGTACAGAGTGCCCTTTTTTTACAGGTGAGAGTGGTATGTCAGGTGAAGGAAGTCGGTATAGCTGGGGAGGTAGGTTGGGTAGGTTAACAGACAAGACAGACAAGACGCATACAGGGACGGTGTATGACACAAGTGGGGGGGTTACACAATTGACGGGGACGGAGGTTGGGATATCCAAGGCGCATGAGCCCACAGATGGCAACAGTGGAACTGATATCCCCACCCATAGGCAGTTGCCACTGTTCCTTCACAGCCCAGGACAGGGCTGTGCTGGGGGCTGTGCAGGCGGGACAATGGGCATGCCCATAAGCTGTGCCACCCAAGCCTTGAGCTGGCGTAGGGGCCCAAGAACATTGTCTTGGATCTCCCTTTGCACCACAGACCGGACACCTTGGAGGGTGAGTGGACTCTCCGCCACGCTTGCAGAGGGGGGACGGGCCCCATCCCCTGCAGCGCTTCCACCTGAAGGTGGCACAGGGCCACCGGAAGAGGGTCCAGCCTGGGCACTAGTGCCAGGTGCAGTCGCCAGCTGAGGTGGGAGAGGTGGGTCCGCTGGGACCTGCCTTCCCAAGCGTTCTAGGTTTGTGGGTATGTTATGTTAGTTTGGGTTAGTGGCATATTATTCCATTCCAATTAGTTGTAACAGCATGCATTGGTATTCCCATTAAACAAACACCCAGATATTAACACCATTGAACAACGGGCATATCAATATCACATGCATTATTTGAACGGATATACACAATCAAACAACATGCAGGGTTGATTAATGGCAACAGGCCATCAGGTTTGCAGGTATGAACAGGGCACATGCACAAACAGACATGCATATATTTGTGAACAGGACAAATGTCCATGGTTAATGAAATTTTCACATACCAATATTTAGTGAGTGTTTTCATTTGCAATTATAGGGTGGGGTGGAGAAAGAAAATGATGACACATTCATAAGTTATACATTGATATACATTTGTAATAGGTACACAATTAACTTGAGGCTGATGTTTCAAAATGATTTTTATTTGACTGTCATGCTAGACCTGTTACAGATACATCACTATCCTAGTTATTTTGAATTTGATCAGATACATCATCCTGCTACACTTCGATGACAGGACAGGGGACAACTATGGCTGTTTAGTTTGTCAGACAATCATTCATTCTATCTGCAAATTGTTTACTGTCATCACCATATACAGATTTTGGCTTAAACATTCAAGATTCAGACACACTGAAATCAGTTTGGGATGTTAATTTGTAATTCCCACATGCATTTAGTTCTGTGGAGACACACTGAGGCTTATATATTCGGGGGTTATTACTACTTTATTTATTGATACATGACCCTTTCTGTCACTCTCACACATCCTGCAATTTCACAGTTCAGGTTGGTACTTCTAGGCTTTGTTCACATATTAGACCTGTGGTGATTCAAACACTTTCCAGCAGCCTTACTTCTGTCTTGATTCAGCATTTCAACAGGGGATATATCTCACATGTGATTACCTCGGATTCTGAAGCTGTACTCTTGAGACTACTGCAGGTTATACTATATTTAATTAATGGGTGGACATCTGTATTACAGTACTATTTATTTCTATCAATTATATTTCCAGTTACACTTGCATACTGCTGAACTTGTTGCAGCCATACCTGCAGACTTTCACTTCTTGCTTGCACATTATATTTCTTTTAATCAATACAGTGCAGTGTTCTGATACGTGCTACACTATTATATTTATTTACAAGTACTATGTGGGGTTACTAACCTGCATGGTGGCGCAGCCGCACCAGCCTGTGGTCATGCCTTCGGTTCAGAGCGGACACCTGCAGCTGTAATACAAAACAAGTAATATTGGAATACACATCTCCATGGTATCAGCTAGTTGAATTCCTTACATACATAAGTAAAATGTAACTTACTCAGTAGTGGGCTTGGGCGTATCCCGGCCTCCTGGATCCATTGGGTCAACTGGTCTTGCTTACGCCGCTTCAGGTCCGCATGGTGGTGACGGACCTGCTCACCAGTGCGTGGTATGCCAGTAGCACTAGTAAGATCATGAGCCAACTGGTCCCATGCCTCCGCCCTGAACGCTCCCCATGAGACCTGGCCCTGCATGAGTTGGGCCTCATGATGGTGAACTAGGAGCCAGACCATGTATCTGGACTCCTCAACGCCCCACCGCTGTGCTCAGCAACGCCCCTCCCTACTCCACTCATTCTGCCTGCAGGTCTGTTCTACAATCGGTTCTGCTGTGTATTCCCGCCTATGGGGCTTATATATGCCGATTTTCCCGCACATTTCTATGATTGTCCGTTTTGGAATTGTATCTACTTCACAGAAACTGCTTTATCATGCTCCATTCTGGATTATATCCTATATATATGCTATTTCTATATTTCTAAGTACTGCTGTCATGGCTTAGTGGTTTAGTACCTTGACTCTAGTGCATGGTATCCTGGGTTCAAATCTGACCACTGATTTTCAATACTGTCAAGAAATGAGTTGAGGACCTGTCAATCAAACATGCCAAAAGCACTTAAAACCAGGTCTGCTCTTGTTTGCGCGGAGCTAACGCATGCGCACTGGCAGTTAGCTTGTGGGAGCGGCGCGCAAATGGTGTGCGCTGGGATAAACCTTAATTGGCTGGTGGCACACATGTTAAGCTGAGCACAGCTAGTTGCACACAGTTTGAGCCTGTTAAACCAGTGCTTAGCTACGGGCAAGCAATTTGCAGCTTTTTAAACACTACTCAGCTACAAGCACTCTGTCTCACTGCAGCTTAGCTATCAGTACATTTCTAAATATTTTTATTATTGTGTTACTTCAAAATATATGCTCCATTTCATTCCATTTTACAAAAGGGTATACTTTTACATTTGTACAATACTGTCAGGGGCCTTTTTAGTGCTTATTTACAAAAAAAAAGAACGGTTGTTGTGTGGGCTCGAACCCTGCCTGCCTACTCTTAAGCCAGCAACTCTATCACTAAGCTATTTCTTCTTGGCTTATTTTGCATATTTAGTTCTCATATCCTTCTGCACTGCCTGCTAACTGCAATTGCGCTAGTAGCACACCCGTGTACACGAGCGCACACAGTAGCACACATTTACGGGGTTTAAAATAAATAAAACAGTTTTTATTTTCATTTTATAGCATCTGTTCACTTTGTACACTGATGGTCTGTGGGGGAATGTGTTGTGTAGTGTGTTTATTTACATTTCCATGGTCTCTCTCGTGGCTGTTTACTTTCAGCCATTCTACACTTCCGGGGGTGTGTCCGCATGCAGGGCTTAGCCTACGGACACGCCCCCTACTCTCTTACACGGACCGTGTAAGAGTTGCAGTGTGATTCAGCATGCCTCATGCACCTCATGCATATGCATGACATGCTGACATCACACCGTTTAACTGCAGCCTCCGTGTAAGAGTTATAACTCTTACACGGAGGCTTCCTGAATCTGGCCCTACATTTTTTAGCATTTAGTTTAAGCCTGTGTTTAGTACGCCAAGAGTTTTCTAGAGAGAGTGCATTCTGGAGAGCTTGGACATCACAGGATGAGTTAACCTTCTCACCCCCCATTTGCAAATGTGTTTACATGTGGCTTTTTCAAGCCAGGTTGCTTAAGATACAGTATACATGACTCAGAACCAGAATTTTGCACTTGATTTTAACATCTCAGTGCACAATACTGTGAAATGAATGGGACACTGAGCAGCAAATAAAAATGGTATGAGATTCATTCATATATTAGCTGGTCCTGGAATATGTGGCATAATGCTTGGTGAGTGTATTCATGCAAGTTTGAGACTTGTATGCTCTGTATTCCAGCAGAGCAACTGATAGAGGACACTGTACAAACTCTGATACAGTGTTATACCCCAAATCACCAGGCTCTGTGGAACAAGCACTATCTTACAGATGTGCTGCATTTCTGGAAATGAAATTTAAGCACATGTTATACCTCAGGTATAATCTGAATATGAGAAAAGAAGCAGCTGGTTGAAAGTCTGACACTGTATTTAGGTCTTTAGCAGCTCCATTCTTTGGTGCAGACTCCATAACTCAATTTCTCATCATTTTGTGGGTATGTATATCATACAAATCTACTTGCAACTCCAACATATTGAAACAGCTAACAAGGATAGCAAATGATAATCCATTTCTCCATTGAATAAGAACCACAAGGAAATTGAAATGTGAGAAATTTTTCCTGTTACTCAGCCCACACATTAGAAGGTGCACCATAATGGAAACTGCATGCTGATGGTTTGGCATTGTCCTTGCATAGGACACTGTAAAGTAGGTTGCGTTCCCATGAATTAAGATACCACTGCAGGTGCATGGGACTGGTTGCTGCATTCAAAGATGCGCAGCAGAATAGGTTCTACACCAATGATTTGATACGATGATGGAAGTGGTTTGTAGTTGGGAGGGGTGCAGAGCTATAATGGCTGTTTAGCCACGACATTGATCAGTATGTGGTCTTTGATATGATTCTTATACGATTCATCTGCAGTCTTTGCTAAGTTTGAGTAAGTCAGTGGCCCAGATAGTGCTCTGACCTAATCCCTGAAACATATGCATGTGCATCAAGTGGGCTTTCCATGTTAGCAAAACTAAAATATGATAAATACATATACAGTTAGTATTGCATAGTATCAACTGTTTCCCTTTGATCATGCTTGTGCTATGCCAGAGTGTGTGTTATGCCAAGTAAGTGTGTGTGTGTGTGTGTGTGTGTGTGTGTGTGTGTGTGTGTGTGTGTATATATATATATAAATATATATATATATTTATATATATATATATATATATATATATATATATATATATATATATATATATATATATATTAATATATGCCCCCCACACCCCCCTAACTATATATTCTAACTTCAGGGTCGCATTATAGTGGGGAAAAGGGCATATACCTTTTAATTGCCTCACAGTGCTCTACACAATGCCAGTACTCATTGTCAGTGAAATGAGTTTTAGATCAAGTGAAATTTAGGTGAAGTGAAGTTTAGGTGATCTGGTCTCAGTCAAATGAATTTCAGGCAAATGGAAGTTAGGTCAACTGAAGTAGATCAATATATATATATATATATATATATATATATATATATATATATATATATATATTCACAATAATCCCACGGTACCCAACAAGGGAGGAGATATAAACAAGATGTGCTGCTTCCAGCACAAGAAGCAAAGTGCGTCCAAGGGCCAACTTATCGAACGTAAATATCCAGCATGAAAGTGAAACGCTGCTCCCAAACGTAAGACACAGGGTGCGTTCAGTTGTTAGTGTTCAAAGATAAATCTCAGGCTTCAAAATGCTTCAAAATGCTAGCAAACTTCACAAGATAAAACGCTGCTCCTAAGCGTACTGCATAGGACACAAAATGCGTTCAATAACAAACTTACAGGAATGAATGTCAAGCATCAGAATGCTAGTGAACTTCGTGAATAAAAAGAAGGCACAGTTCATAAAAACTGAGCTTTATTTCGTAAGCGCTTTCACGGACTTCTCCGCTTCTTCAGACGTTTTAACAAAGGAAATGACATCATCAACAGATATATAGGATATCCTGCTCAAAATCTTAAAGCAATATCCTTGTATGAAATTCACGTACAATATTATAAACAATTGTTTTTATACTCTATTACAATAGCATTAAATGAAATTCATGTCAACTTGTCATCAAATATTAAGATAGTATAAATATTAAAATGTATATAACATAATTAAAAACAGCAATCGTATACCAAAATAAATAAATATAAATATAAATAGGATCAAATTAGAATGTGTATGTGTCAAACTTCTTAACTCACAAATGTACACATCTCAATTAAATAAATGATTATCATGAGCTAATATTGATGTATGTATCTGATTCAACAATTATATATTATAAGCAATCAATTAAAATATAATATCTAATGTGTCCAAGAAATTCTGAGCTTACTGACGATAGACTATTTAATCATAACATGACACTATGATAAAACATTCATAAATAAATATATAATTGTGTGTCTAAATGCAGCAGAAGTTATATTGTTGATGGATCATCATATAATGTTAATGATAAAACATTATCTATGAATATACAACTATAATGGCCTTCCTTTCAGAATCGGCTTCAAAGAAACCGATTCATTTAGGCCTCTACCTCTATGTGCACCCAAACGGAGTATCCAACGGATCTCTGCTTCTTCAGTTGAATTTGTAATGTCACCACCTCTGATGTTAATGGGTTGGACATGAAGGACTTGAAAAGTGAAGTGATGTTTATTGCCTTCAGTCAAAATATGTTTAGAGATTGCGCTACTATTCTCTCCCCTAGCTAAACAATACAGATGGTCGCGTATTCTTTCTCTTAGTGATCTGTTGGTTTTCCAACATAAAATTTAAAACAAATTTGGCAACAGGCAACATAAACTAGGTTGCGTGTCTCACATGTTGCATGACATCTGATCTCCCAGAGTCTCCCATTATTAGAGTTTCTAAAATATTTAGATTCATCTATATGGGGACATTGCATGCATTTTCCACATTTGTTGGTACCATAATTAAGTGGGGATGAATTCAAGTCTGTGTTTGTCATTAAGTTAGGAAAACACAACTGTTGCTTAAGAGTTTTTAAATTTTTATATGTATATGAGGGACAATTTCCAACAATCTCCTTAATTTTTTCATCCGTCATTAATATACACCAATTCTGATTTAATACATTGTGTATTGTTTGTAAATTCTGACTGTAAGGGAGGACTAACGATAGCTTCTTGGTAGAATTCTTTGCTTCATGTCCAACCCATTAACATCAGAGGTGGTGACATTACAAATTCAACTGAAGAAGCAGAGATTCGTTGGATACTCCGTTTGGGGGCACATAGAGGTAGAGGCCTAAATGAATCGGTTTCTTTGAAGCCGATTCTTAAAGGAAGGCCATTATAGTTGTACATTCTTAGACAATGTTTCATCATTAACACTATATGATGATGCTTCCATCAACAGCATAACTTCTGCTGCATTTAGACACACATTTATACATTAATTTATGAATGTTTTATTATAGTGTCATGTTATGTTATGATTAAATAGTCTATCGTCAGTAAGCTTAGAACTTCTTGAATATATTAGATATTATATTTTGATTATATACAACATATGTTTGTCGAATTAGATACACACATTAATATTAGCTCATGATAACCATTTATTTAACCGAAATGTTTACATCTGTGAGCTAAGTAGTTTTTGACACATATATTCTAACTTGATTCTATTTATATTTATATTTATTTATTTTGGAACATGATTGCTGTTTTTAAATTATGTTACATATATCTTAACATTTATACTATTTTAATAATTGATGACAAGTTGATATGAATTTTATTTAATGCTACTGTAATAGAGTATAAAAACAACTGTTTATAATATTGTACGTGAATTTTATACAAGGATATTGCTTTAAGATTTCTAGCAGGATATCCTATATATCTGTTGATGATGTCATTTCCTTTGTTAAAACGTCTGAAGAAGCGGAGAAGTCCGTGAAAGCGCTTACGAAATAAAGCTCAGTTTTTATGAACTGTGCCTTCTTTTCATTTACGAAGTTCATTAGCATTCTGATGCTTGACATTTATTCCTGTAAGTCTGTGATTGAACGCATTTTGTGTCCTATGCAGTACGCTTGGGAGCAGCGTTTTATCTTGTGAAGTTTGCTAGCATTTTGAAGCATTTTGAAGCCTGAGATTTATCTTTGAACACTAACAACTGAACGCACCCTGTGTCTTACGTTTGGGAGCAGCGTTTCACTTTCATGCTGGATATTTACGTTCGATAAGTTGGCCCTTGGACGCACTTTGCTTCTTGTGCGGCACGCTTGGAAGCAGCACATCTTGTTTATATCTCCTCCCTTGTTGGGTACCGTGGGATTATTGTGAATTTGCATCTTTCTGGTTACACAAGGTAGATTGATTACTGAAACTGCAGTGCAGTATAAGTTGGGTGCTGCACTCCTGAGTGTAATACCCTTTGGAAGAGACATTAAACTGAGATCCCATTTGCTTGAGTTGGCAGTAGCTCAGGTTGCTCTAAAAGATCCCACTGCACCTATCAAAAAGAGCAGGGGTCCTTTATTTTAAGCATATTAACAGTATTTATATAATATTTATAATATCTACCCCATTTACAATATTATATACATCATATTATTCATCTTTCATTTATATAGAACTCCAATATACTAATTACATTTTTGACCCACACTCCATTTTCCAAAGCCAGAATCTTATTGTTTATAGCATTGCTGCCAAGTCCCATTTCCTATTAAACATTATTTCCTTCACTTTTTGATTCCAAATAATTTATATTACAGCAAACATTTTCTTATCAGTGTTATATACATATTCCTCACATCATATAAATCTCTCAGTGGATACACATAATATTTACACATAACATTTTTATACCATATTTTTCTTTCATTTTCAATTTCATCTATCTTTATTTTCCATAATATCTTTTCTTGAGAAAGTTGCATCTCAATATTTATACTTTATCTTGGTCTTTTAAAACTTAGAATGAAATTCTATTCTTTGTCATACTTTTTTTTAATATTTCAGTTAGTAATTTATCATTATTATCTTTTCTATTCTTTGTCATACTTTTGTTTTAATATTTCAGTTAGTAATTCATCATTATTATATTTTAACATCTTAAGGACTTTATACAATTTAATGAAGCCACATACACCACTGGATTAATTACTCCTAAACCTCCCTCCTCTTTCTGAACATATAAAGTTCCTCTTTTAACCTAGAACCCAATATAAATGAGAATAACATTTTACAAATCACGTTTTCATATTCTAATGGTAAACTAAATGCACTGGCTAAACATGTATCTTTGTCATTAATATTGAATTTATGAACTAAATATTTTTCTTAAATGATAATCTAAATATTTTCCAAAATGTACACATATTCCATTGTAAGTCTCTGACTTCCAGCTTTCTAAAGTGCATTCCTAAAAGTGTTACTTCTTTCATATTAAATTCGATCTTTCCTATCTTCCCAATATACCCCAACCCTTTACTCTTTTCTCTGTTCAAATACAGACCTATGGCATTTAATCATTCATTTAAACAGTTCAAAACTACTATCAATCCTTTCACATTTTTTGTAACAAGTATGATATCATCTACGTAAGCTGACAAAATAGGTATACTAATATTTTCCTTAGTGGCATATCCTTCTTTCCTAATATCTTGGTTTATACAAACTAATACTGCATTAGTTACTAGTACAAAAATTAGACTACTTAATGGACAGCCTTGTCCCTTCTTAATACTTATTTCCTGACTTAGCCACCATTTACCAAAACCTTTATTCTATTATATTCATAAGCAGTAATGCATACATTTCTTATCTTTGTACTAATATTGTACAACTGAAATATCTCCCACAGTATTTCATGTTGTGCAGAATCCAAAGCCTTACTTAAATTCCCAATCATTTTCATTTGTTCTTTCCAATATACACACACACACATATATATATATATATATATATATATATATATATATATATATATACTTTCATCTACCCATTCTCTATTATTAATAGCTCCTGACTTTCTCTGTTATTCTATGAATCTTAACTTACATTCTTTTCTGTATGATTTTCATAAAAATCGTGTAGTCTGTATTATTTAATATGATCAGTCTCCAGTTCTGCACTTCCTTTCGATCCCCGTTTTCTTCTATATAAACTTTAGGAAACCACTGCATAACTATTTATATTTAAATCCTTCTCTTAGCCATTCATTAAACACTTCCAAAAAACATTTTGCCATATTGACATAGTTCTATACATCTGATACTCTATTACTTCAGGTCCTCCTGCCATTTATATATTGACTGTTGCTACTATTCTGTCCATTTCCTCTAGAAGTATTTCTTTTTCTAATTCCTTATTATCTTGTTCTTAGAACATTTCTACCTTCCGCTGTTTTTTTCTTGCTATCTTTTTTCTTTAAACATTTATTTTACATACTCTACCACTTCTTCTTGAACTTTTTTGCTCAAATATGGAGCCGCTTATTTTCTTTCTTGCAGGACATATCTTTATTTGGATAATAAATATTTAATTTTCTCTTGATTCATTTTGTATATTTCTTTTTCTTTACTAAATATTCTCTATCATTTATTTCAATGTTATTAAATGAATCATTACCGAACTTAGCATATTTTTTGTAGTTCTTTCCTGTTGTACAATGGCTACTCTATATAACATTTCTTACATTTTTCTTTAAATAATATCCACCATTCAGACCAATTCTTATAAACACTCTCTCATACCTATATGATCATGCCAGAGTTCCATAATTGTCCTTTTTCCCTTTTCCCCCATTCTTTTTCATTAAGCATCATTATTTTTTTCCTATTTTTATATATTCTTTGTTTTGTATTTAATCTCTAGCCAAGCAGCAAAATATTCTGAAAACCCTGTTTCTATCTCACCTTCCTCTGTTGTCTCTATTCCTGATGACAACAAGAAATAATATATTTCTGTTCTATGCTTAACTCTATGCATGTGGAGTGTTCCTCCATGGGCCTCTGCTGAAAATGGGCTCTGTCACAGTTGGACTTTCCTGTTCAACAAAATAAATAAAAAAAAAAAAAAAATATATATATATATATATATATATATATATATATATATATATATATATATATATATATATATATATATATATATATATATATATATATATATATATATATATATTTATATATATGTCCAGCTAGTGGATTTCCATACACTAAATTTTCCATTTTATTCGCAGCACTACTTTTTTTCTTTTTTCTTCGCAAATCACAATTAAAATTCACTACAGTTATAATATCTCTGTTTATTATTATATAATTCAGAATTTTTTAAACATATTTTCTTTTCTCATTTGTAATATATGCATAAAGTGCAATAATGCTATACATCTATTCTTTCCTTCTTATATTTAAAATTTTTACTCTATCCATGATGAATAAATTCACATCTAATATTTTAATTGAGGCCCTACATAAAATACATATACCTGTACAAGTCTCACTTTCTAAATTCCACACCATGTTACTTCCCTATAATTTTTCTGTTTGTACTCTTTCATCCTTATTTAAAAATCTTATATCTTAAGATAATTAAAGTAAAGTTTTTAGCACAATTTTAAAATACCCAATCTTCTAAGTAGGCTTTTAATACGTTTTGCATTTACATCCACTAATCTATAGTTATCCCTTTCTCTCTTTTTAAATATTATTGATAACTTATTTATTTATCCTATTCATTCTTTCCTTTTTTCTTTTATATTCGTCCATATATAAAGTTTATTTTTCTTTCTCTTTTGTTAATTGAATTTTTCCTTTAATGCATTACATTATACATCTCGATTATCACTTATTTCTGGACTTTCTTCTGTTTCTTTATCTTTATTAATTTATTCTCCGTCTTCTCACCCTTTCTATTTATTTTCTCCCACCCTTTCTTGGTCTATACATATGTGCTCTTGCTCTTTTTCTTTTTGTTGAATATCTGACTCCTCTTCTATATTATCTGCATGCTCATTGCAATCCATCCACATAAGACCATTTTTTTTACATTTATAATATTTGAAATCACATCTTTTTGCATCATGTCCCATTTCCCAAATATATAACATCTTTTTTCCCCACAATTACTGATTAAATTCTCTGATTTCCCACAAATGAAACATGTTTTTGCTTGGCCCCAATATTTCACAACACATTTATCACCACTGACATTTACAATATCAGGAATATGCATAATGTTTTCATTGTTCATTTTCAATATCACATTACACTCCCTAACCCCCTATTATCATAAACATTTGAAATGTCCATAATGTCTTTACATATTTTCTTTAAATTATCTTATAAAGTCTTTTTTTCTACTTATGTTCTGAATTGATTATGTATTTTTATTCTTGTTTCTCTACTAAATGCTTTAAATATACACCTGTTCCAAGGATAACAGTCTTTCTTTTTTATGTATTCATCTAAAATCACTCCATTACTTAACTAGTCTCAAATATAATGTCACAGAAAGTTTCCTTGTTAATGTAAATACAAGCTCTTACCTCAGAATGCATTTGTACCTAAATGCATTATTACAGTGTCCCAAACTTTTTACCTGTTCATTACTTTATCTTCTTAACTGGAAATTCTTACAGTGAACTTTTTTTTTTATCTTTATCCCTGCATTTCTCATATCTTCTTTATTTTTTTACTTCCTCTTACCATTTCTGTGTATGATTTCTACTTAACAATGTTATGTGTGCAGACCTCTAAACCAATCGGGGACAAATTTCAACAGAATCAGGGACAAGTCAAGAAAAAATCAGGGACAATCAGGGACGCTTTTAAAATATTAGTGCTATTAACTTGAAACATTGACAGAATCAGAGCATGTGGATTAATAAACATTTTCTGAAGTAAAAGAAGTCTATAACTCTTAATTATTGTCATTATTCATTAAGTGTAATTCACCATCTTTCCTCTAAAAGTCACTAGTTTTAGGAGGGATTAAGAGGGACAGACCTTAAATTTGAGTCAAAATCAGGGACGTCCATGAAAATCAGGGACAGTTGAGAGGTATGTATGTGTGTCTTCCATCTGAATTTTATCCATAATATCACTCCAAGAAGTTTCTGTCCCACTCTCTGACTCATTGATATTAGCCATGTCCATGAATAAATCATCCCACAACCTCCCTGGTAAGGTTGTAATAATACATCCATTAGATGGCTCCTCTTCTTCTCTGAATAAGTGCTGTTGAAATAAATCATCAGAGCTGGTGAAAGGTATGACTGCATTTTGTCTCTTTCCAATTATTTACACATCTCCATTCTCACAAAAAGAAGACTCAACCATCTTCTTATCTTTCCCTTCAGTTTCCATGTTGCACTCAGAAAGTTTACTTGCATTCTCTACTGACTGACTAACTGCAACTAAGCTCCAATCTGGAAGGCTCACTTGTCTGCTCCTCTCTCCTGCCTACATCCACCATCATAAAAATGATCTTCAAAGGCTTGGCTGCCTTCACTGAAGCAAACATACCACAGCAAAACTCCTGTGATTTCTTTCCTCTTTCTCACCCTGCTTATCCAATCTGCTACTGTGTTCAGAATGGAAGCAGGAAGTTCCACAATGTGCTGACCAAAATTCATCTTGGGTCTCTCCTGAGAAGAAGCTATTAGCTTACACACGCACACACACACACACACACACACACACACACACACACACACACACACACACACATATATATATATATATATATATATATATACACACACACACACACACACACACACACACACACACACACACACACACACACACACACACACACACACACACACACATCAGTAGGTGTGTGAGGGGAATCCAAGAACACCATATGGGGAGTGCTTATTAAACTGTTTCTTTTATAAGTTTGTCTCAGGGATTCCTCTCATAAAGTCAAATGAAATTTCACTTTGCTGCACCAAAAATTACATGTGTATCCCTGGTTGTGATAGCACAGATATTTCCCAAGATTTAATAATCTCTGTGCAGGCACCATGTATAGCCTACAAGGAATGTATCTGTGTACATGACCATGGTCCCCCCTTGGCAGCACACTATGTATATTAATGATGGTGCGCTGCTGAGGGAAAGTCGAAGAACACGGATATTGAATTAGTGTTGTCTGTTTTTTTTAAATGCATGTTTGCATGGTACAGCATGATGCACACCAATGCCAAACTGTGCTGACACCTGCTAGACATATAGATATAGAAATTGAATGTAATTAATAAGCATAATGAAATTTTATGTGTTTTTTTTTGTATTTGTCATTTGTCCAGTGGTGTGTGGAGTGTAGCTAAGCCAAGCAGAGCTCATACTTACATTGCAGACACCTTCTAGACATCTAAAAACTTTAACTGGGTGTAATTAATTATTGAATTATTGGTGTGTTTAAGCATGTTTGTGTGGTGTTGTGTGATGCTCAGCAATGGTAACAGATAGCTCAGTCATATATGTGAAGTTATACCAGATTTCTTAATATCCACATAGCTTAATGTGTACAGTTACGGCTGTATGCGTATTAGGTCCAGGGTCTGAATACATAGCAGTCAGAAGTTGTCTTTATTTTTGTTGCACACATTATGGACAAGATTTTAAAATATGGTTCTGGTGTACTCTGTGCAATTGTGCTCAAACCTGCTAAGCACTGAATAAACATGGTAATGGCTGCCAATGTTTGTGTGGTGCTCAGCTTAGCTAAAACCATGATTGTGCATGTTTGCACACTGCTCAGCTCTGCTTGGCTAGTTTGTGTGCTGCTAAGCAATGCAGTGCTTTTTGAATGTTGGTTAATGATGTGTAAGGGCAGGAAAACAGCCTATATAAAGTGCACTAGGTGGGAATTCTGCAGAATCCATTGGAGTTCAATCATCTGTCAATATGGCTGGGGGTGTTGGAGAAGGTGTGCACTTTCATGTGCAGTGGTGGGGCATTCAGGAGACTGGGGTTATGGATGGGCTCCTTGTCAAAAAATATGAGGATTGGCTGCTGCAGGGTTGTTTCCAGGTCTCTGAGTGTAAGGTGGAGACCTGGGACTGGCTGTCCAGAGAACTCACCATTGTTACTGGTATCCCACACACAGGTGAGCAGTGTCATCACCACCATGATGACCTGAAAAGATGAAAGAAAGGAACCTTGGACACCTGGGTCCAAGACGCAAGGGCAGGGAATGCCCTACAAGTATGTAAGTACTTTTTCCTCTATTTTACCAATATGTAATCTGAATGTCTGCAAAACTGGTATGCATAATGATGTGCTTCTCTCCCAACAGCTACAGCTGAGAGGGCTGGCAATGTCGAGTCTCAAGCCAGGTGCCTGGCCAGGTTGCACCATCAGTATGGTGAATATGGATCTATTATGCCCACTGTAGTACAATAAGCAAGAAAGAGTAATGCAGTAAGTGTAATAAAATATATACAACAAAGTCTGTAGTGCAATAAAGATGGAATTAGAGCTGTAGTGCAATAAAGTTGGAATTAGAGCTGTAGTGCAATAAATGAATAATAACAACTGTAGTTCAATAAATACAAGAAGCAATACCAATAACAGCAAGAAAAATGGTGTACATCAGAATTGTCTTGTCATAACCATTGCAGTAGAGCTGTATGCATTGAGTCTGCAGTCAAGTATAATACTGTAATAGCTGTATAATGCAAATCTAATGGCTGCAAATGACATTGCTTAACTCATAGTACTGTTCAAGGCTTTCTCTAGGTCAATACCAGTCACATAATGCTTTGTCTTCCATAGACATCAGGTAATAAAGGTATATGGGTGAGGTAGCCCACTCCATGGCCAGATATTGTGTGTGTGGACTTCACAGATATTGCAAACCAATAACAATAATATGTGCTCACCTGTATTGATGAAAGTAAAATAAAGCTGTAGTAATATATGCAGTATGGTTATATACCATGCATATGTGTTCTATTGGTACTCCAGTCTAATAAAACACGTTAAGTATTAGAATGCTAGAGGAAATTCCTGCAACTTGTTTTGCACAATTCATAGTATGTTTCCAGGTGGTCTCCAGGCAAGAATCAGTCACCCTGTAGTCAGCAGTGGCTCAGTCTGTTAAATTCCCTACACACTGTACATTTTGCCACACACAGTCAAGGGTTTGAATCCATTGCTATGTAGCACTACATTTTCTGTATCAGTCATGTAATGCTCACAATTTCTCTCTCCCCAAGAACACAAAAATGTGAGGGTGAGTTAGCCCATATTATGTGCAGATATTGTGTTCAGATCTCACAGAATGTTGTACTCAATAGCAAGAATGTGTGCTTCAGCATTGCTGATTCAGAAATAAAACTGTGTAATCCCAGTATGGCTGTATCTCTTACTTGTCTGTACTATGCTGCTGCAGTCAATTATTAAATTATTTGCAGATGTCCCCTGCAGTCACAGCTAGTGGGTTCTACTCCCATGCTTGTCAACTAAGCCATGACAGCTGTCTAGTTTAATTACTGTACACAAACATGCCTCTCAAGTGTCACAATTTCTTGTAATGTAATTAGAACTGACTAATCCATCTGTCACATGTTTACCAGATAAATTATTGCCTGGAATGAAATGTTTTGCCAAATCCATTTACAGGGCACCCTGGTAGTTATACAAGTCCACATTATGTGAAGCCATTTTGAGTAGTTCTGTACCTGCGTTTGGTAGTGCTTGGCCTTTATTGTCTCAAGCTATCAGCTTGAGAGGTATATACATGCTGCAACAGCTGTATGAGAATTGTAGTCACTCTAATCACAACTGTCAGTAAACACCTGTAGAAGTATGTATGACCAGTGTTGTCAGAGATATCAACTGCAATGTCACTGATGGAATGTTTTTCTTTCTCTCCCCTCCCCTTATCTTAATGTATTAATTATTGTAATATATTATTATGATTTAATATTAACATATTTTGTTAAACTACATTCCGGGAAATGTGGTTGATTATTGTTATGTTTTATTATGACATAATATTAACATATTTTGTTAAATTGTTTTGTTGGCTGCATGGTTTACTTTACACTGGCATGCTGTTACCCTACTGACTGTTATGTTGCATTATGTTGTGTTGCACCTAATATACAGTAGTATGTATTTGGATTAATAAATATGATGTTACATTCTGTTAATACTAACAATGGTTTGGTTGTTACTAACCATAACATATTGCTTTACATCATGTACCCCAGCATGTCAAGGTAGGCTGGTTCTGGCTGAACCCCCTACCTTGCCTCAACTGTCTGTGCCACCTGGTCCCAGCATGTCTGCTACCCAGACTGGTGGTGCTCCCTTTGCTGCCCCTGCACTACCTGCAGTGTTGGAGAGTACCACTCCAGGGGACAAGTCCCAGTCCCCCTCTGGGAGTAGTGGCAGAGGGAGAGTGGTCACCCATGATGAGCTAGTGGTCCTGGTGCACAGGATAGTCCACTACAGCTATGACCAACACCTGCACAGGACTGAGGACATGCCAGCTGACCTGGTGGGGCAGCATCGCCTTGATGCCCAGGCTCCAGCACAGCCACCCTCAGGACAGTGAAGGAGCAGTGTCAACAGTCCCATGGGTGGAGGAATGAGTCATGCTGCTGCTGTCTGGAGGTGCATGGGAGTCAGATTCCACAACAACCTCCCTGTCAAAGGTGTTCTTCCCCTCATGTGTTATACACTGCCCATCTTCTGTCTTGTCTGTCTTGTCTTTTTGCAAATGCACCCTCTCCTACCCAACTTACCTCCCTCACATGTACCTATGTCCCTTCCCCAACATACCACTCTCACCTTAATACAAACTGGGCACTTGTCCCAAAAAAAAATATTGCCTCATACATAGCTCTTCATTTCACACATGCGTCCACTCAACATACATAATTAGGTCCTACTGGCTTGACAACACAGTTATGTCTTCCTTCAAATTCATGTTCAAATCTGTCAAAGTGCACAGTTGTAGCTGTACAAGAAATGGATAGATATGGTTCTTTCCTATACCCTTCCTGCACATCCCTCCCTGTCTTTCAATATGTTTTTCCCCCTACTTGCCCTCATTTCATCACTTTCCTATCTCCTCTTTTTTCTTTTCTTTATATTTTTTAGCGTGGAGATGTGCATCTCTCCATGTTGCTCAGCTTTGCTTAGCTCAGCTAAATAGAGATATCATGAGTATATATGTTTTTAACATTGCAAGCCGCATATAATCTGAAGGTCATGCTGCTCAATAATAGAAGTCTAAATCTCAAGCTGCACTTGCTCAAAGCACTCCTCAAGATGAAGAACATTGACATTTGTGCTGTAATGGAGACCTGGTTTAAACAGCAGAAAGCACCCCTGAGCTACCAGGCTATAACTTATTCCAAACCTTTCAGCCCCAGAAGATAGACCAAAGCTCCAAAGGTGGTGGTGTCTCCATATTCATAAAGGATATTTACACCTTCAGACTAGTAGACCAGCATAATGCATTTGAGATACTTCAGGTACAACTAACATTGGGTAAGACAGTGATTCAGGTTGTAGCCTGCTATAGGTTCCCAACCACATCCAAAGACTCTCACTTCACATTTCTAAGCACCCTGGAAACTATTAGGGTCCAACCCAGCACTGTCATACTAGGTGACTTCAACTACCCCTCCATCAACTGGGAAAACTACTCATGCACCAACACACTGGCCCAGCGCTTCCTGAATTCATCAATTCAAATGCCCTGGAACAGCTCATTCTTACCCCCACTAGAGGAAGCAACATCCTTGACCTGATTATTACAAACATGGGCAATCATTTTTCTACACCAATAGTCAATTCCTCCCTGGTTAGATTCAACCACAAACTAATCACCATGGAAATCCACATCTCACCCACAGCCCCCACAAAGGTAACCACCATGAAAAACTTCTCCAAAGTTGACTTTGGGCTCCTAAAAACAGAGTTGGCTAACTTTGCATCACCCATATCAATGGAAAATAGATGCATGACTGCCGAATCATACACCAATGCACTGTATGAACACGTACATAAATGCATGGAACTAGCCATACCCAACAGAACCAAGAAGCTCTCCTCCAAAAAAGGAAGCCAGTCTGGTGGCCCCAGCCATTAATAAACTCTACAACAGAAGGAAGAAACTGTTGCAGAAAAAGGTGAAGTCCCAAGGCTGGAAAAACTCCCATATTAGCCGCTACAAAATGTTGAGATCCCTCATCAAAACCTCTAAAGCCAGCTATGAAGGCAGAATTGCGGCAGAGACTAAAAACAAACACAACGCCTTCTATAGTTCTATCAAGAATCTCCATGGCAATACCCAGGTTTTCTCTGAGTTACTGCACATAAGTACCTCTTATACTGAGCCAACAGATATTGCCGACATACTGGCTGACAGATTCAGTGCCAACTTTACTATTCCCCCCGAAAAGACCAAGCACGATATCAGAGGAATGCCAGACACCCAGCATTACTGCAGCACAGGTTAAAGCTGCATTATCCAAGGCCAAGAACCTGACAATATCTCTGGATGTGTTCTACATGAACTACAAAGTGAACTGGCACCACATCTGTGTGCCCTGTTCAATCACAGCTTCACCTCAGGCTTTGTCCCTACTGAATGGCACACTGCTATAGTAATCCCTCTCCATAAAGTGGGAGCGACTACAGACCCTGGGAATTTTTGCCCCATTTGGCCTGATGAGTCTGATATGTAAGGCTATGGAGTGCATCATTATGGACCTAATTAACAAGGATATAGGGAATCTAGAGCCCACACAATTTGGTTTTGTGAAAGGTAGATCATGCCTGCTCAACCTGGTTGACTTCCTTGAGTTAGTCACCAGAGCTGCGGATGAGGGCAAGGCAGTTCATACAGCCTAACTTGATCTGGTCAAGGCCTTTGATACTATTTCCCACTCAGGAATTATTGATAAACTCACCAAACTAGGCATCAACCCCTATATCACTAGGTGGGTTGCAAATTGGCTCACAGACAGAACCCACAGTGTGAAAGTAGTAGACTTCAAGTCAGAATGCTGACCAGTCATGAGTGTAGTCCCACAGAGATCAGTCCTGGGTCCTCTCCTGTTTGGCATCTACTTTTCAGAAGTCCAGGCCAACATGGAGGGACTCTGGCTGACCAAGTTCACAGATAACTGCAAGCTGGGAGCCATTATTAACTCCCCGAGTGATGTAGACATCTTACAGAAAGGCTTCACTGAGACCAATGACTGGTGTCGAAACCATGGCCTTAAGCTTAATGTCAAAAAATGCGTCATTGCCCCCTTTGGGAAAAACTCAGTTCCCACTAATTACCACATCAAGGGAGCCCACTGAACACTGAAGGCGTTATAAGAAATCTGGGGACACATGTTGACAGCAACCTCTTCTTCGACCACCACATTGCCACTGTGGTCAGAAAGTCCTTCTATGTGGCACATCTCATTACCATGGGTTTTGCATTCAGGAAGATAGAGATCATCATCTCTCTCTACTCTTCACTCATTAGGCCAGTCATTGAGTATAATGCCCTATTTGGCATGTACCTCACTAGACGCATGCAACAGCTGGAAAGACCAGAAAAGTACCTCACGAAGAGGATTCTAGGCCTTACACACATGTCCTATATGGACAGACTCAAAAAACTCCAGCTATTCTCTGTCTTATATTGTCTACTAAGAGGCAATCTCTGCTTGACTTACAAAGCCATCTCTGACTCACCTCTGTTAGAAATGCTACATCTAAAGAAATCCCAATCCCTTCGCACCACATGCTCCAGAGACCTCAACCTCATTACCACAATCAACAGAACATGCTGGAGGGACAGGTTCATAACCGAGAGACTGCCCATGCTCTGGAATAGACTTCCTATACATGTCTAGCAGAAAACCTCACTGGCCCACTTCAAAAGAAATTTTGATGAGTGGATGGGAAATAGACAGTTCACACTGGGAATCACTCCAGTGGATCTACTTGATAGAGGCCCTGGGAACTAACCTCGAGCGGCACGATGCCAGGGCACTTCTATGGACTAGGCTTGTAAAATCTCCAGAGCCATTAGCCTAGTACACACCTATGAACCTATGTACAAAATAAACACCTCTGCCATGTTTTGAACCCAAGCCCATGACACCTGCACCTTACTGCATTAACCCGCCACATCACGCAACTCTTAACTAAAACAGCTGGTTTAAACAAAATATAGTGATTGCCAATTACAGTCATTAGGCATATTTCAGCAGAGCTGCATGCCCCACCACATCACACAAACTGGAATAAACAGTAATGGAAAAAATGGGAGTGTACCTTGGTTCTGGTGCAATAGTACACCACTGGACAGCCAAACACATAATAATGGATGTAACTGAGGCCTGTGATAGGAAGTAAATGTGCTCTTTTATCAGCAACATGTAGAAAGTCAAATACTAAGGCATTCATGGCAAAATGCATGTTCAACTGGAACTCTGGTGCAGAAATACATCCATATAAAGCCATGCACATACTGATGGATGCAGAAAATGTTTGCCACAGCCTGTATGTGTACACATATATCGTGCAAGTACAGCTGCTGTAATAGTGCCTCAGTAGCTCAGTCTATTAAATGACTTGCATATAGTGCATTTTACATTTTGCCACACACAGTCCTGGGTTCAAATCCAGTTTTGTGCTGCATTTCAATTACATTATTTTGAAGACAGCAATTAATGGATCACTAATACACTTTTTATCCACACAAAGCATTGCAAGTCGAATAACCACTTTTCTGTGCATGACGTCACAGGCCTGCTGGTAGGGACACACTTCACATATCTGTATAGCAGTACTATATGTCACCTAGTACTCTGTTATTGACACAGTTGCCTAACATCTGTACCTTAAACCCATGCCTTAATTGGAGTGTAAAGGGTACCCTCACCCTGGCACTGCCTCTACAACAGGGCTGACACAGCTGACACAGATACACCTAGAGCTTGTTGTCCTCCAAAGCGGACATACTCTCTGCCTATGTCTACTACCTGGAGAAGCAGCTGCATCCTGTGGTACACACAGCTCTATGTAAAGGTTTCTGCTACAGACTTACCCTCTGTGACAATGGAGTCTCCTCACCCCAGTAGTGTTCGTCTCAACAGCAAAGAAAGGGGCCCAGGTCTACATGAAGGCCTTATATATTGCACATTGTTTGCATTTCATTAGCTAATGCTAGTGCAATTCAGCTGCTTTGGCTGCAATTAGCATTTCAGAACCACAGTTTGGTTTAGAGATAATAACCTGCTGATAGGGAGCATGTTTAAAAGGCAGGCAGCTGGCTATGGGAAGCCATTCTGTATGAGACCTTACTCACACAGAGCACACCTTTGTGAAAATTTACCAGACACACAGTTCAATAGAAGAATACTGCACTCTAGCAGGTATGTAACTGTTTTTTGTGTATAACAATATTCAGATGGGAGGATAGAGGTATAGGGAATAGGGACAGACATAGACCTGTAGTAATGACATGTCAGTGATACCCTGCTGACTTACACCTACAAGGGATGTACAATACATCAGGGTGCCATTGTCTTTTGTCAGTGTGGCACACTGATGTTGTTGGACTATTCCTATATAGTGGTTGTTATAGCACACTGCTATTTGTCTGGCACTGCTTCTATGACATATTATTGTGTGGTTGGCCTTAGGGGACACACCACAGTGGACTGGCATGATGGGTGTATGATCATACAGCAGAAACTGTCATGGCACACAGGGAATACCTCAGTAATGGTACTATATCTGTTGTATCCACACAAGTAGCATGTAGTCACACTGTGGGTTATGCTATGTGTGAGCAAGCAGTGGATAGTGCTGGCCATTTTGCCCTTGCTGTATCTGTACATAGTGGATGTCCACATATCTGATCTTGTAATGTGTTCCCCTTGGTTGTCTTTCAGGAATAATGTACCACAGATGACACCCTCTCTTATCTTATGCAGAAAATGAGATAATCTTGCAAGGCAGCATCATGATATCCTGATATCCAGGGGGAGACATAATAAGGAACAGTGGGTGACATTGTGGTCAGACCTTGTATGTTAACTTAATGGCATGGGCCAGCAGGGCAGGGCATATGAGCAGGTTCAACACCGGGCAACCAATATGATTAATGCTGCAGGACAACGGGCAGAGGATATAGCCAGGGATTGTGCTGTCACCGGTGGAGGGTCTACAGCAGAACAACAACCCTCAGCCACTGAGGAATTCCTGGTGTACCTATGTACATGCACAACTCCCAGGCATCCATCACACCATACATTGTGGAGGTGGGTGTCACAGTTTCCACAGTTGAGAAGAGTACAGGTAAGCTTACTGTGATCAGCACTGTAATACTGTAACAGTGTGTCAGGCTCTAGATACATTTATGTGGGGGTCAGGTCTTTGATCTTTGGGGGGTGTAGCCTCAGGTATACACTCATATGCAGATTGGGACCAATACAAGATGTAACAGAGTAGCTACTGTAAATGTGAAATATATGGACATATTATCTTGTGCTGCAACATGCAGTGGTACCAACATTACCCCACCCTCAACTTTTCACAGATTCGTCAGGTATTGCCAAAGGCTGTGGTTCTGCCCCTGGTAAGTATGACAGTTGTTTTGTTATGGAACAAATATAGTCTAGTATGGTTAAGGGCCAGAATAATGCCCTATGTACATGTAATTATGTGTGTCGACAGGGTAGGATGCTTTTAAATGCCAGTCTGGAAGAGGCACCTAAGGTTTCGAGAGGGGTAGTCACAGGAGTGTAGTTCAACAAACAGATACACTTTGGCAGTTACAGGTAAGAGCAGATAAGGCTCTTGGTTTAAATGAGGCAAGGCATCTAAAATGCAGGTTGGAGGCAAACACACTAGGCAGCAAAATGTGTATTTCCATACAAGTATGAAGAGAGTTGTACTGGGTTTTATGTGTTGTTTTCTCAATTAAAGTGTCATTCTGAGTAAGTAAAAGGAAAATATTACTGGTTATGTTTGACTTGATTTACTTAAAGTGATGGTTATAAAGGTCCTGAGTTGAATTTGAATTGTGTTCCGATGTAGTGCTTTGTGGACAAAGACGGAGAATGAAGTTGTTTGAAAGCTAATCTAGTTGTGGGTCTTCATTGTTAGGAATCTTGGATGCTTTTCATACACAATAGTGTGGGCATTAATGTACTGCTTTTTTCATTCTTATTGGAGGTGACCATGGGGATTGGAGTCTGTCCCCTACACAAATTGATGTAAGTGTCACCTCTGAAACTGATGATGATGGTGGCTACAGTGAGGCACAGGTGGGGTTGTTGGGGGTTGAATCTGTCCCAGAGGTAGACATCACTCTTCTGGCCCCATCGTCACTGCACACAGTCTATATGCCCACACATACCCCATCCCTAGAGGCCACAGATATTAGACAGTCAGATGGTGGAGATATTGAACAGGAAAGTGTGGCAAATATGGCTCCAGTGAGTGTAGACACTGGCCATAGCCAGAGAGCTGGTGATGTCCCACACAGGTGAATGTACAGGGATGCTTGTAGGAAGCCTGCTTTCTGTCCACCACCTGTTGCAGGTGTCACATCATGGGTCATCTGGCACATGCTTCGGGCCGTTATGGAGGCACAGGCACTTTATAAATGGAACACCCGATGTATGCTTAGGGTTATGGATGCCGCACTGTCTGACATCCATTACAGCCCCCACTGCATTGGAGACAC
Organism: Protopterus annectens; assembly: GCF_019279795.1. Taxonomy (NCBI): domain Eukaryota; kingdom Metazoa; phylum Chordata; order Ceratodontiformes; family Protopteridae; genus Protopterus; species Protopterus annectens. The sequence continues at coordinate 385,837,990 of NC_056735.1, read as the reverse complement.
CCTGGATCAGTTGACTGATGCAGTGGACAGACGATGGGCTGAGACAGTGTCTGTCTTGGACCGCACATTGTCTGTGTGGGAATGTGTGGTTGGAGTTGAGCATCAGACTCGTGGACATAGGTCAGCAATACCATCTGCTAAGAGTCCAAGTGGCCATGCACACTCACACTCCCATCATGGCAGTACATCCGGCACATTTGTGTACCTTATGTGGGCCTTATGTTGTGTATTATTGAACTGGCTGTTTAGTTACACAATAACAGCTGTGTCACTGACCTGTTTCTATTTCTGTTACAGGAGTCCGTTGGGATAACCTATGGATACATAGTGAAAATAAAGCAGGAGTGTGCTGTACACACCATGACATAGTAGGCCATGGGCTTGTAGTCCTGGCAGGTCCCATGAGGGACATGGTCCAGCAGACAGCAGTCACCATCAGGTACTAGCACCACTTCTGACCTTGGGCATGTAGGTGCCAGTGCAAATCCTGGCAGAGCCAGTTCCTGTGTTCAGGGCAAAGATGGTGAACTGTCATCTCTGCCATGTATGGTCCACAGCTGTCCAACATACATACATGTGGGGCTAGCACTGAGCTTGACTGTGTACATGCACACACTCACACACCACTGTCAAATGCAGGTCACCTACAGACACATACAGGACCTCTCCATGGTCCATCTTACATTCTCCCCCCTGACTCATACACATGCTGTCTACCATTTGGGCCAACCTAGGCCTCCTGCATACCCACACAACACCCAGTGAAAATGATGATACCTGTGTGACATCCCTGTCATCCTTGACATCGATTCAGGGAAATGCAGCCATGTGTCTAATGCACAGGGTGACTATATTACTTAACATGTACTTGTGTAATCCAGTGTTGGCTCACCATGCCACTTGTACTGGTTAATGTGAGATACTGTATGCTGACATTTGTCACATGTACTACACATACATTTCTGTACCTTATGTGGTTCTTATGTTGTATGTTATTGAACTGGCTGTATAGTTACACAATGACAGCTGTGTCACTGGCCTGTTTATGTTTCTTTTACAGGAGTCTGTTGGGATAACCTATGGACACACAGTGGAAATAAAACAGCACAGGATGGCATGTCAGCACAGAAGCCATATGTCGTCAGCAAGGTACAGCACTATAACTGCATGGCTCCATAGTTTTATATGTGTATAACAGGCTAACGAGGACAATGTTGGCATTCAGCAAACTCATGTATCCCTTATCTGTGAGATGCTCTGCTACCCTTCATAAGTGCCACCAGGGTTTTGATGGAGATGATACATCTAAATATATCCTGTGTCCAGTACCAACAGTTGCCCAGCAACAGTTATGATTGCTGTGTTCTGCATCCCAATGTGTAACCTGCACATAATGTGTGTGTCACAGCAAATGTATGCGTGACATACATGGGAGGCCTTTTTCATGTAGGGTGTACTGCCTGTGTTACATACCTGTCTCACCGGTATGTACTATGCATACTACACTGATGTTGGTGTGTAGCACAGGTGGCACGTGTTATTCCTGTCATGGATACATGGGAGGTACATAGTGGGAACTGACACCTTCCTGTATGGACCTATACACATCCCTTCCAAAGCATTTTGGAGATAGACTACACATCTACAGCCTGGACATGGACTTCATAGGACATGTTCTTTACAGGTCTGTATCAGCTTATCGAAAGCTGATAACATTGAACGCTAGTTGATTGACCAAAAAAGGTCGAACATCCAAAATAGCGAATACACGAACAGTGATTTTTTTCCCCAGGGGGGAAAAAAATCCCTGTTCCACAAAAATAAATAAATAAATAAATAAAAACACAACATAAAGTGGGGGGCTTCACCCCACACACACCCTGATGTGAGGGCCTGTGCACCCCACACCCCCCCTACTTAAATATACCAAGTCTGAGATTGCACCACAGTGGAGGAAATGGCAAACGCCTGACAACAACCCTGGGGAAAAAATGCTGTTCTGTGTCTTCGCTATTGTGGTTGTTCAACCTTTTGTGGTAGATCAACTAGCATTCGATATTATCAGCTTTCGCTAAAGTCATATAGACCCATTCTTTACAATGTGCATCAGTGTATCTTGGAACCTATGTGGCTGCTACAGTTGTACAATATGCCTGTGTAGTGACATGGCAAGGGTGCCATTGCACACAATGATAGCTATGATGACTGCTACATTCAGTATACCAGTGCCAGTCTGGGATGTACATCCCAAACCTGTCGGTATTGGTGGTACAACAGTGAATGCATCCACATCTTTCTGACCAGTGACAGTCAAAGGCTACAGTACTCTGTGTGTTCAATCCATATGTCCCATGGTTCTATAACATGTTGTAACAGGCTCACACAAACACATGGCTACATTGAGGCTAGCACCATTTCCAATCAATGTGTACAGGACATGCCAAAGCACACACATAGTGCAAGTTGGCTGTATGTAGGTGTGCACACTTACCTATGTAATGGTACATACTACAGATCACAGTACATGGGGCATGCAATGCACCCATACCTCTCAACTGTACAGATTTTTGCAGAATGCCCAGATTTTTGTGTCATACTTTTGGTCCATTTCTCATGAAATTCTAGTTTTCTAACAAATTACTGGCAAATCATTGAAGATTTAAGAAGGAAAATAATGACATACATTTGAGTTTCAGACTTCATTCCCTTCAGAAAATTCATGCTAATGCAAAACCTGTTATTCTATCTACTTTCTAAGTTTGTAAGAGCAATATTTAAAAAAATTACCCTATTTTTGGGCCTTTGTCCCCCCATTATTTATGGCTTTGTTCTTGCTGTAAGAGGTTGAGAGGTATGAACATACTTCATGTCTGCTAGTACTATCATTTTAGGACATATTATGCTTGATGACATATGTAGGCCTTGTTGTGGTCAATCCTTTGGGGGTCACACCACTCACTACAAATAAAACACTGCAAAACGCTAGATATGTCTAGGCTATCAAGGTTATGCCATATAGATATATACACACATGCACCAAGTGGGTTGGAGTGAGATTAGAACCCCTACCTATCTAGTCTTATAAATTGTAGATCACAGTACTTATTGCATGCACCAAGTGGGCTGGAGCGAGATTAGAACCCCTTCCTATCTAGTCTTATATACTGTAGATCACAGTACTTATTGCATGCACCACAGCTTGCATCTATTGCTATACTGTCAGCTGGTAGTCTTAAGGTGGCTGACATGATCAGGCCTTATAGAAGAGGGCTGTGTGGAAGCTAGCAGCAAGTTAGAGGGCCAAAAAGTGTATAACCATTGCAGGTGGCTAGCCCATGAGGGCATGCCCATTCAGTTGCAGGGAGATACACCCACACACTCTGACACAGTCATGCACCAAGTGGGTTGGAGTGAAATTAGAACCCCTACCTCTCTAGTCTTATACACTATAGATCATGGTACTTATTGCATGCATCATGGCTTACATCTGATATTATGCTGTCAGCTGGTAGTCTTAAGGTGGCTGACATCATCAGACCTTGTAGAAGAGAGCAATGTGGAAGCTAGCAGCAAGTTATAGGGCCAAGAAGTGTATAGCTATTGCAGGTGAATAGCCCATGAGGGCATGTCCACTCATTTGCAAGGTGATACACACACACAGGCCAACAAAGTCATACACCAAGTGGGCTGGAGTGAGATTAGAATCCCTATCTATATAGTCTTACACACTGTAGATCACAGTACTTATCGCATGCACCACAAGTTAAGTCTGCTGTATGCGTGATTGCAGCCACAGTACTTGTGCATTACACAAACTAGGCCTGTGTTGACCAGCATCTGTGGCCTGCAGTGTGATATTGCTTCATACTGTTATTTGCATCTAGTTTCCTAGCAGCAGGATAACTGCAATTATCCTAGCTATGTGTGTAGAGTTATCAGTATGGTCATATATGTCTGCTTGCAGTTACATAGGCATACCTGTGGGCAGGGAAAAGTTGCCCTGTTCATACATGCGTTGACAACATTACACATTACAGCAGCTGCTCACCTCTGTCTGTCTACATGGTGACATCCATCAGGCACAGGGGTCTGAGGGTAAGTGGAATTTATACTGTTACACCATTAGCTTGGATCCTTTGAGCAACAGTATGGCTGTGTGATAGTGGAGATTTACTCACCATTATTAGGGTATGTCAGACAATACAGACATCCACACATATATTTATGTGTATAACAGGGATGTATATATAACTGTAGCTGCGTGTGTGTATGATATGTATATGTGTTATGTAATTATATGGGGGGGTGTATGTATCATTTTAGTATATATAGCTATATATATCAGTACATATCTATTTATCACTACATAGTGATAGCTATACTATGTATGTGAGAGAGAGAGAGATAGTGACAGACACATATGTATACGTATATATCTGTCTGTATAGACAGTTATACATAACAGGTCATTTTGATGAAAGGGCAACAGGATTGCACTCATTTTAACTAAGTGAATGGGCATGCCCAGTGGGACTGTCAGTACTAATAGGTGACTCCAGTCCACA